>NC_051211.1:23088336-23308336 GCF_015220715.1 Pygocentrus nattereri
TTTCAGGAGTTGGGTTCGGCCCTTAGTTCCAGTGAAATGAACTATTAATGTTTCAGCAACAAAAGATTTTGGACAATTTCATGCTCCCGACTTTGTGGGAAGAGTTTGGAGACGGCCCCTTCCTGTTCCAACATGACTGACATCCTGACCTCAACCTGATAGAACACCTTTGGGATGAATTAGAGCAGAGACTGTGAGCCAGGCCTTCTCGTCCAACACAGTGCCTGACCTCACAAATGCACTTCTGGAAGAACGGTCAAAAATTCCCATAAACACACTCCGAACCCTTGTGGAAAGCCTTCCCAGAAGAGTTGAAGCTGTTATAGCTGCAAAGGGTGGGCCAACATCATATAAAACCCCATGGATTAAGAATGAGATCTCACTCAATTTCATGTGTGTGAAAGCAGACAAGCGAATACTTTTGGAAATATAGTGTATGTACTTTTTTGTCCACTGAAGAAATTCTCATAATTCTCTCTCTCCACTGAAACACGCCAATTATTTCTCAAGAGCAAATTTCTTTCTACACTCATTTATACAACTTCATGAAACAAAACCCAATCACATCTCATCCCTCCTTGAAAAAAAGAATACAAAATAATCAATAAAAAAAAAATAAATAAATGAGCTCTGTTCGGATTGTCTGCCATTCAAACAGCGTTCACAGCTGAAACACTCCTTATAACCTCAGTGTAAATGGGCGGAGCTAAACTGCTGAAGCCTGGAGAGACATTAACAGGTTTGTTCGACTTAACGCGGCACTTTACAGACCGATTGACTCCTATTACAATCCGGCCAGGAAGGTTTTTATTTTCTAGCATCACCCTGACTTACAGAGCTGTAATCTAATTCCAAAGTCCTTTCCGCTTTCTTGTTTTTACATTATTTTAAAATGGTGCCATCCTTAACCTCATGGAGGACGTTTGGCTTATATTCTCTCTTCTTCTGTAAATGATATTTAGCCAGGATAATTCAGTACTGGACAAAGAAGTACTTTAACATCCAGTCAGTTCATAGAAAAAAAAAATCAATATTATAAAACGTATAATTCTCGTTCTAAAATCTGATTGGCCGAGCCACGTTGGATTCAGTAAAAGGAGCTGAGCTTACCACGCCATGACATTAAAAAGTGCCTTGTGCTGTGAGTGGAATGATCATTGACTCTTGTGCTGCTCACAAGGACCACTGACTACACTGATGAAGAACCGTTTTTATTTAAACTGAGGGGCTGGCAACTTTTGTTCTTAACTAGATAGCAAACATGCTAAACTCCATCATTGATATCACAGGCTTGGATTAAAGTACTTAAAGTATGACTAACTGTAAAATGACAGTATAAAATCCAAAAAAATGACAATTGAATAGAGTGGCTACACGCTTTAAATGTTCGCGTTTCAGTCAGAAGCAGCGTTAAACTCGGGCGAATCCCGAACGGCTCTGTATGTTACTCCCTAAATAGTGTGCTCGACATGAACGTTTAGAAATTCTAGCTTCTACGGCCAAATAGTGCATCGTTTATCATGTATGGATGTGGTTTAGTACAAAATGACTATTTCCTAGCTGTATTTTGCACTGTACTCCTACATAGTGCACTATATAGGGAGCAGGGAGCCATCTGAGATCTGGCTTGAGAAGAGAGCACCACTGGATTGGTGCTATCGTTAAATAAGACTCGCTGTGATAATTTGGTTACCACATAGTACTTATAAAGCGAAAGTTTTTTGCATTAAACAGTGCTGTGTTATTGTATGTTCATTGTATATGACAAAACAATGAAATGACTACAACATATAGTTAACGATGGGCAACAGAACGTTTGCCTCGTTCAGCGGCTCTTGGTTGCTGACATATTCGCTCACACTCACACGTAGGGACAATTTAGCACGTCCAATTGGCCTGACTGCATGTCTTTGGACTGTTGGGGGAAACCGGAGAACCCAGAGGAAGCCCACACAGACACGGGGAGAACTCTGGTCGGCCAGGGAATCGAACCCAAGCCTTACTAAATTCAAATACAGACCTCATGGACTGGGTAGAGAATAATATGTATGCATTTTATGTAACTCCTTTACTGCTTTATTACTACCTGTTACTATGTTATTACTTTTAAAGAAAAACATACATTGTCAATATTGACATTTTATTTTTAACAAATATAACATTAAAACGAACACACATCATGTTTGGGTATCAAGGTTTCATGTAATCAGGGAGGCAGTTCAGAGCAACCTCCCCTTACATTCAGCCGAGCCGCAGCAGCAAAGCAGCACGTTTCCCTCCACGCTGCCCACCTCATATCCATAATCCCACGTCAGTTCGGTGCCGGCCCTGATCCGCCTGAGAGCAAGAGAGACGGGGGAAGGGAAATTAACTCAGGATTTAATGTATGCCTTTTCCAAAAGCATCTCATATCTGAGACAGCAAAACAAGCAGGCGGGAAACACTCACTTGCTGGCAAAGAATGCGACCCAGGGGAAGCGGAGGTCGTGTGTGTCCACAAACACATTCTGAACAAACAAGTTGGGACTGCAGCTATGCTGTGGAGAGTGGGAGAGGGGTCAGTTAGCGCAGGAAGAAAATCCAGGTGTACATGTTTAAATATCTTTATATCTGGAGTAAACATTCTCTTGGTGATATTTCTTATACATTAAAGACTTTCATGGATTAAACAAAGTCCTCAAAATCACATTTCAGTAAAAGCAAATGTAGCCTGTTGTGTTCGTTTCATTTAAATTAAGGAAACAATAACAGTGGACACTATTTCTGATATCTAAAATCTTTTTGACTCGACATCAGTGGCAGTAATTCAGTTAAGATTCAGTTACTCTGGTGCAAATTCAGGGGGAAGGAGTGTTTTGAACTTTCCTTAAAAAATTTCATCCTGTGTTTTTATGTCACCGAAACAGTTTTAGTCCATAGGCGGATCTTATTTTAGCCACATCCCTGCATTACAGAACAGAAAGTGAGACTGCGTCCATGTCCTTCATGACCACATGTTGTGGAGCTCGATCACATTGTTCTGTTATGATTCTGTGTGTGTACACAGGCGTAATAGCACTGTTTTGAGAGATCTCTTCTAACCATCTCATCTCTGCTAACAAACATTTAATCTGTAGCTTTAAAGGGCAAATAGTCATTCAGTAAAACTCCTCTTGCCTAAAAACCAAACAAGAAAACATACTGGAAATATAAAAGATCATATTAAAACAAATTCTGTCTGGGTAATTCTGTGTCCCGACACCGTTAGATGTCTGGAGGACTACACGCTCTACAAAACATTGGGTAAAAAAATCTTTCACATACGATATTGGATTCAGGGTAGGCTTATTTTCAAAAAAGTGTTTTTTGTTTTTTTATGTAGCATTTGTTTAATGTAGATGACCAGATGTCCCTGAACACACATTGTTCTGTCAAGTTAAGAAATTTCAGGTACTTGTGTACTTTCTCTCCCTCTGTGCCTCACACTGCACCCTCTGTCCTGAGAAGTGTGTGAACAGAAGACACATCTGCTTCACATATGAAGAAAAAGATTGGATTTTGGCCACTTTTACCTGCTGTGTGAACAAAGCCTAACGTAGTTAAGCTTACTTTAATATGTGACCCTGGCTCGCTTACTTTCTGCTGGGAAACTGATCTTGCCAGACCTCTGCCACTGTCTAGTAAAACATGAGGGGTAGCAATAAAACTACCCAACAAAAAAAAGTCAAATAAAAGCCAGATAACAGTTCACTGAAAAAGGGGCCTGCCTTCTATGCTATATTAAGGAATCAGTGCTAGAGAAAAAAGTTGCCCCCTCAACTTTAATGTATTTAAAATATGAAAGACTGATCATACTCATTGCACATTTTGGGCCTACAGTATGTGGAAACCCAGCAAAAACCTGTGCTCCACCATCCTTTCTCAAATTTTCACTGTGCTCACATTGATAAAGCGTCCTATGTTGCCCTCGTCCTTGGCGTCAATAAGGTAACAGGCCTTCTCATTATTGAACAGGCTCCGGGTGTTCCTTCTACAGCATGTCGTCTTATTCTCCTGTTGCTTTTCCTTGGGCACTTCTGGTTGCTTCACCTTCCTGTGGAAGGACTTGATGGCAAAATTGCGAGTGGTCTTCCGGGCAAACCCCATTCTAGCTTCCCCTGGGCCTGAAGAGGAACACATCAAGGGAGAACAGATCTAGACAATGGGTTCCTCTTAGAAGCTATTGTGCTATCTGTTGAATGCCTATTTTATCTGCCAAAAACATAAATATATAATGAACAACAACAAAAAGAAGAGAACGTCTGACCCTCTTTCCTCATCTGTTTGGCCATGGAAGGGGACACCTCTGTTTGGTCCTCCACGAGTTTTGGATGTAGGGGTGGGCTGAAGTCGCTGTGAATATCTTCAACTGGATGAGCATGAAAGACAGAAGACACTTGTTAAAGACCAGCTACATTTCCATCTTAAGGACTTTTTTTAATGAAAAATATCGATATAGGTTATGGAAAAGTCTCCACCAACTTTTTCATTTAACTTGAGTGGAGAATTGATTACCAATATCTATAATGCAGCAAATACCAGGTCTGGAAATGTCAATTTCTCATGTTTTTTCTTGAAAAAAAATGACACATTTAAACAAACTCAGTGTCATGTGACAGATTTATTTTGTGCAATTTCACAACAAACACAAAAAGCATAGCAAAGCGGTACAGCTAGTCTAAGAGGGAGAGGAGAGTGCTTTTAAAAGGAATGCTGCCACTCTGCTGTGTTTCCAGAGCTCAAAGAAGCTTTATACGGAAACATGATCTCTCGTGTAAAGATTTTGATGGGAATCAATTCAAGAAATAATGAATTAAATTCTAATAATGCAATATAAAATAAACAATATTTCCTTATCCGTAGGTGACAGGGACACATTTAAAAGTACACAAATTGCAACACATGAAATCAGAGATGGAAATATGTAAAAAAACATTTTTTCTTTAAAAATAAGTTTT
Source organism: Pygocentrus nattereri (assembly GCF_015220715.1). NCBI lineage: Eukaryota > Metazoa > Chordata > Actinopteri > Characiformes > Serrasalmidae > Pygocentrus > Pygocentrus nattereri. The sequence goes on from NC_051211.1 coordinate 23,093,313, forward strand.
TATCTTGCAATTTGCACAGAAAGTCAATGGAAACATAGCTATTGTTATTTTAGGTGCTTTTTCACCAGGCAGTGCAGTATGACATGGTATGGTTTAGGAATGCATGTACCCTGGTCGAGTAGCTACACTGGTACCCGTGATAATAGTGGTAGTTCTCTGGAGGCACTGTACTGTCCAGGTTTAGATACGCAGGCTGCGCCTAATCCAGGTTTAGATACTCAGGCTGCGCTCAATCCAGGTTAAGATATTCAGACTGTGATTAATCCAGGTTTAGATACTCAGGCTGTGCTTAATCCAGGTTAAGATATTCAGACTGTGAGACGTGGATCGGGAATGCTGAGAAGGCTATTTGTAATTGCTCTAAACAAGCATCTAATCCTCAGCAATCTACAAATTAGCCAGATATAAATTTACATAATTTAGACAGCCTGTGGAAGTCATTGTTATTAATTAGCCTCAAATTTTACAGTACATTAGCTACCAAAAGGGGGCCCCCAAAATCTTGCTTAGGACCTCCCAAAAGGCTAAAGTCTGCCCTACCCACTACTCTTGCATGAAGTGTAACCAAATTCAGCACAGTTACTGTGGTACAGTACAGCTCACATGGCAATGGAAATTATGACAAATTGAATGCTCATGTACTGTGCTGTGCAGCACTGCCTGGTGGTAAAGCGTCATTGCGCTGCATGGTTGCTGAACATGGCAATGGATTCAGATTTTATTTGCTCTCAATTTACATTTATTTACATACTGTGGGAAAGAGCCAACTTGGAATCTGTACAAAAGCAAACAATTATTTTCCTGCTCAAGAAATGTCTAGTCCTCACCTTTCAGGATCTTCGCATTCCTTCGTGTGATGTAGGTCCTCTGACAGTCAACATTCAAGCGTACTCGATTCACATCTGCGTCATCTGAGCTTACTTTATAATCCTCATCATCCAGGTCATCATCTTCATCTCCAGAACAAGACTCATTTTCCTTCTCAAAATTTGTTTTACTCTTCCATCTGCCGGTTCTCTCATTCCTTTCCATCTTCTGTTGGTTTGAAACTTCCATTTCTAATGGAAATAAAACAAACAAGCAATTCCAACAGAAGAGTCAGACACCGTATCTGCTGTGTTAGTGCTTCTATATCTTCTCAAATATACACAAACAGACCCACAGTACCTTCTCCACTGCTAGAGTCTCTTGTGAACACGTCGTGCTTCTTTAATGATCCTGTCGTCATCCTTATGAGACCCTTCTTCTCCTCCTCCTGCTCCGTGTCAGAGCAATAGGCTTCACTTTCATAACCCTCCTTCAGTTTCTCCACTTCTTCAATGTAATCCAGGTTAGCCAAGTATTCATTTCCAGATATGTTAACCTCCATGCTAGCCATGCCATCTGTAACTATTTTACCTATGAAGAAGAACATAAATCATTAAGGGTTGTTGTTTACTGGGAAAACTGCTTATTCAGTAAGAAAAAAAAATGCAACTGAAACAGGGAGGCTAATGGCAGACATATATGGAATGTGAGGCTGTTTTGTATTGTGAAGACTAATGCAGATCATCGCTGTCCAAAGAAAAGCAAGCATCTCCAAAATAGTTATTTTACAGGAGAAGGCAAAAACATCCTTTAATTTCAATGTAAGTTAACGTAAAGATTTTTTTCCAAGCAACTTTGGAGCGTTTCTGTTGGTCCAGTCATCATGGAATTTTACAGAATGTGAAGCGCAGCTGCTGAGCTCAAATGAAGCAGAAAAGTATGTATGAAAAAATGGACATACATGTTTTTTCTTTGGACAGGGATGATATGAAAAATGGAAAAGATGGGCATGTGTTCTACATTTGTTTCTGAGGTAGTTGTAAAAGCTGAAAAAAGAAAAAAAAAAAAAAAAATCTACAAGCCTAAAAACTTAATAACCTAAAATCAGTAGCATAACAAAACTTGAATTAATGACGCTGAAATCAATTTGACTTGATCTTGTTTTGGTCTCAGAGGAAGGTGAGGCAAGTACAATTGGAAACTGAACTCTTTTTCCTACCATTGTTGCCATGATGCCTTAACTGGGTATTATTTGTTTATTGTTGTTCACTACGTCGGGGTCAAGCGTTTCTTTTGGGGGCAGTCATGGGCTGGAGGTTAGGGATCTAGCCCTGTGACCGGAAGGCTGCTGGTTCGATCCACAGGGCCAAAGGTCCATGACTGAGGTGTCCTTGAGCAAGACACCTAACCCCCAACTCTTCCCCGGGCGCCGTGGATAGGGCTGCCCACCGCTCCGGGCAAGTGTGCTCACTGCCCCCTAGTGTGTGTGTTCACTGGTGTGTATGTTGTGTTTCACTTCACGGATAGGTTAAATGCGGAGGTGGAATTTCCCCGGTTGTGGGATCAAAACAGTATCACTTACTTACTTACTTTAGTTCTAAAATTTAATCACCTCCTGAGAGCATATCAGACTATCATTACTACCATGGTTTCATTCAATAATAATAATGGATGCATGTTCCTACTTGTTGTGGTTCCACTCTAATTTCTTAATCTGTGCCTATAGCATGAAAGTTAACTCTGGCAATCTGTGCAGGTCAACTATTACTATTACTTCCAAATTTGAGACTTAAAACTGCTCTTTGCGATCGTGCAAACCTAGTAAAAACTACACTAAAAAAGTGGAAAATTTTCCAGTGTACTACTAACTGCAACTTGTAAAACAATGCCCGAGTAGATGTAGTAACATCTTCAAAAGTTTCATAATTTTAGCTTTTGGAGGCATTAAACACTTTGGATGTCTGATTCCTGTGATAACCACTGTGAAAAATTCTAACCCAATTCTAACTTCATCAAACCACTTGATTTTGTTCCCATCTTAACTATTTCATTATGCAGCAACTAGTGGCAGAAGAATTGGTGGAATTCCTCTTTAAGCTCTCAATTTTTTATTTGTATAGACTACACAGACAAAAGCAGCCTCTATCCACTGGTAGAGTGTGGAGTTCAACACTTTCCCTTAGTTCCGATACAATCTCTACTTTTATCCAGATAAATGAAATACCATTTGAGCATAGCTCTTCAGCTAGATTATACTGCTACAGGTACTCCATTTTCAAGTTTTTTATTTTTATTTAACTACATTCATCTTTTAGGCTCACTGCTAATGAATTCATCCTACCTGTGAAAATGCAAACAAACGTTCCCTTGGAGATGTCATCCAGGCAGCGGATACCCCAGCCTTTGTGTCGAGTCATGAACAGCTGCAGACGCAGCTGCAGACCGTGCTGCACCAGCCTGTTACCGCACATCCACGGGTCACAGCGACACAGAGGATTACACTCATACACTCTGTAGAGGAACAAAATGAATAAGGAACGAGCACCATCATATATTTTAGCTACTTAACTGCATTAACAACACATCATCCCCATGAGAACATGAGCACAGAGACACAGAGTGACAGTTCTCACCCAGTGGGCACATATCTAGTTAGTCGTTTGCTTGTGTATCCAGCAGTAACATCTGCTGAACCACCTGTGGACAGCGATGTGGCCTCTATTGTCAGCTGCTGACAGGAACACTTTGACCTGTGGCACATGTACATATGCGAACAATGAGAAAACAGCACCAGATCTGGACACAAAACAGTAAATTCACAAGTATACCACCACACACAGGGCTGCAAAGAATAAACAGTGACAGAAAAAAATTCAACATGGATTATTATCATCAAAGCCTTGCATAATTAGTCAATCAAGAAATAAAATTGTTGATATAGTAGTGACTAATTGTCCAGTCCACTAAGCAAACTTTTTCAAAAACTGCTACTGTAAAAATACTGTATTAGTGATTGCACAAAGTTCCTTTGTGCCGTTTCTGTTTAGGGATGGACGTGGCTTTGTCTGCACCAGCAAAGCTCTGCTCCCAAAACAGCAGTGTAAGTCTATAGTTTGTGGTCTACAGTAGTACAGTATTTGGGTTTTCTGCTAAATTACCCAACATCTTTACTCACAGCACATGTCCACTGCCCACAAATTCACCACCCCAAATTGCACCCCCATTAATTTCTGGAGTAGCAGAAAAAATGTGAGGCACTGTGGGACAGCAAGTGACCAACGTGACTCGAAGTGTGGCGAGAAAAGTTGAACAGGCTTTAACTTAGGGGTGGGCAAACTGGCAACAATATAATATCGCAATATTATTTTCTAGACATTTTCATGATACACAATGTGCATCACAATATTTTGCCTTTTCTAGCCAGTTGTGACGGTCCCTCTTTAACTGATTATAGAAGTAATCATTGCAGCCCTACATCACACATGAGGCTTTTAGGATTACACTGTGTGCACAATTATTAGGCAAGTGAGTATTTTGACCATATCATTTTTAGGCATATTTTCTAACTCCAACCTGGATAAACTTGAATGCTTAATGGATTTAAGCATAGCAGGTGATGTGTATCTGTGTAATGAGGGAGGGTGTGGCCTAAGGAGGTCAACACCCTATATCAAGGTGTGCATAATTATTAGGCAGCTTTTTTGTTTAGGCAAAATGGGCCAAAAAAGAGATTGAACTGACTCTGAAAAATCTAAAATTACCAAAAATCTCTCAGAGGGATGCAGAACTCTTGAAATTGCTAAGATATTGGGGCGTGATCACAGAACCATCAAACGTTTTGTTGCAAATAGTCAACAGGGTCGCAAGAAACGTGCTGAGAAAAAAAGATGCAAAATAACTAAATAAACAAAATAACAAAATAAATAAGGATTTGAGAAGAATCAAGTGTGAAGCTACCAGGAACCCATTATCTTCCAGTTCTGTCATATTCCAGAACTGCAACCTACCTGGAGTACCAAGAAGTACAAGATGTTCAGCGCTCTGAGACATGGCCAAGGTAAGGAAGGCTGAAACCTGACCACCACTGAACAAGGCACATAAGCTGAAGTATCTAGACTGGTCCAAGAAGAATCTGAAGACAGATTTTTCAAAGGTTTTATGGACTGATTAAACGAGAGTGAATCTTGACGGACCAGATGGATGGGCCCGTGGCTGGATCAGTAACGGGACAGAGCTCCACTTCGAGTCAGACGCCAGCAAGGTGGAGGTGGGGTACTGGTATGGGTTGGTATTATTAAAGATGAGCTGGTTGGACCTTTTCGGGTTGAAGATGGGTTCAAAATCAACTCCCAAGCCTACTGCCAGTTTTTAGAAGACACTTTCTTTAAGCAGTGGTACAGGAAGAATCTGCATCTTTCAAAAAGACAATGATTTTTATGGAGGACAACGCTCCGTCACATGCATCCAAATACTCCTCTGCATGGCTAGCCAGTAAAGGCATTAAAGGTGAAAAACTTATGACATGGCCCCCTTCCTCACCTGACCTGAACCCAATTGAGAACTTTCTCAATTCTCAAGGCAATTCTTAAATGGGAGATTTACAGTGAAGGAAACCAGTACACCTCTCTGAACAGTGTCTGGGAGGCTGTGGTTGCTGCTGCACAAAAAGTTGATTGTCAACAGATCAAGAAACTGACAGACTCCATGAATGGAAGGCTTATCACTGTTATTGAAAAGAAGGGTGGCTGTATTGGTCACTAATTTTATTTTTATTTCTCAGAAATGTTCATTGGAAAGCTTTGAGTTGTTTGTTTATAATTCTCACTTGAACAGATGAAAATAAAAAAGTGAGATGGGATAATGTGTGTTTTTCATTTAGCTGCGTAATAATTCTGCACCATTATAGTTTCACGATAAAAGTGCACATATAGATATTCTCCTAAGAAAACCAAAACTTCACTTTATTTTTCTTAAACATTCATGTTTGAGGTTTATTAACATTTTGGATTAACTGAGAGCACTGTAGTTGGTCATTAATAAAAATAATCCTCAAAAATAAGACTTGTCTAATAATTGTGCACACAGTGTAGTTGGCATAGGTGATCAGGTGTCTACAGTGACAATGGAACAGAATTTGCCACAGTATTTCCTAAATAAAAGTGTGCTCCACAGCATTCTGGAACTGGAACTGATTGATGGAAATGGCAGAGAGAAAAATAGTAAGATTCAGTGAATAAGAGCCTATAGAGTAATAAATATTTATTAATAAATAATAAATAGTTACAGTCCTAATCACACAGGACACTTTATGCACAGACCTGTCTCTGCAGCCATCGGTGCAGTCACAGCCCACCATGAAGTCAAGGCTGGTGTTGATGAAGACACCAGGGGCAGGAACTCTGTGCCTGGTGTAGTTTAGAGGGGGTGGAGAAGCAGAGTCAAGTTCATTAACACACGGCACAGGTACCGCCTCCTTCCCCTGTGAGATGTCTGGCAAGAACAGATTGGGCTGACTAGTCATGGAGGAAGGGAGCATGGCTCGTTTCACCAACACAAAAGGATCTAAGCAGAACATGTCCAGGAAGAGGAAGTCACAACGTGACTCGAACAAGAAGTCCTGCACCTCGTCCATCTTGCACATGCTCCTCGCACATGGAGCTCGGTAGAAGACATGGAAGGACATCTAACGAGATTAAAAGACACAGAGAGATCGATATGTGACTATTAACAATGAACGAAAACTAACGGACAACATTTTTGTAGAGGAAACAATTTGTTCCACATACAGTCCATCTGCCAGGACATGTTTGTTGTCTGCTCCTTCAGCTTTGAACTGGTGCTAATTAGATTTCTTTACTTGTTATCTACATTAGCCCCTTTGCTCTAACGCAAAACTCTCGTCAACTGACAAACTGAGGAAGTAAATACATACAATTATGGTGAACCCCTTCGTTTAACATAAAAAGAAAGATTTAAATCTCCCATTACTCACCTTGCCATCCAGGCGTTTTCTACCTGTCATTCGGCGGAAACCATAAAGAAGGGGGATGAGGAGAGGGTTCTGGCCGCGGTACTGGTCCTTCTTCATTGGCCTCACCTGATTCAGACAGGCTGGGCAGCAGCGGTGAGGCACATACTTCAGCCGAGGCTCAACAACCGGGGTAGGAACATTCTGGTAAAAGTCTACCTCTGCAGGACGTTTTGTACTGTGGAGAGACAGGAACAACATATTGTGCCACCTTTAATGTTAAGGGTGCATTTGGACACTTGTCATATAACGTTGAAAAATCATGACAGTTGTTTGCATTTTGTAATAGTCAATTCCCACCTGCTAGATAGGTCCCCCCCCCGATAGCACAATGCCACTAAGCTGGGAGGATGAAGACACACAATGTCTTCTTCCAAGACACATAATGCCAACCAACCAATCTTTACAACTTGCCACCAATGCAATGTCACTGGGCAGCTTAACACACTTAGAGGAGAGCACTAGTTGCCAATCACATTATACTAAAGAGATACCCACACTGGATATCACTGAAAAGAGACTGGGGGGGGTGGGGGGTTCTTAGACTTCCAGCCACTCCTATAATTTCTTTGATATGTATACAATTTGGTGCTTTGTTCGCCAGCTTGGACAAGTGGCACTCTACTGTGGCACTCTACTGTGGCACTCTACTGTGGCACTCTACTGTGGCACTCTACTGTGGCACTCTACTGTGGCACTCTACTGTGGCACTCTACTGTGGCACTCTACTGTGGCACTCTTCCCTTAGGAACATAGTCTGTATTCTGTATTGTGCTCGGACAGGTTGATGGCTAATTTCGCTGGTTACTTCGGTGACTATGTGACAAAGGCTTACTACTGTGGCACTCTACTGTGGCACTCTACTGTGGCACTCTACTGTGGCACTCTACTGTGGCACTCTACTGTGGCACTCTACTGTGGCACTCTACTGTGGCACTCTACTGTGGCACTCTACTGTGGCACTCTTCCCTTAGGAACATAGTCTGTATTCTGTATTGTGCTCGGACAGGTTGATGGCTAATTTCGCTGGTTACTTCGGTGACTATGTGACAAAGGCTTACTACTGTGGCACTCTACTGTGGCACTCTACTGTGGCACTCTACTGTGGCACTCTACTGTGGCACTCTACTGTGGCACTCTACTGTGGCACTCTACTGTGGCACTCTACTGTGGCACTCTACTGTGGCACTCTACTGTGGCACTCTACTGTGGCACTCACATTAAACATAAGTATAAACGTAATTTTCATTATTCATACACAAATACATGAGCAGAAACGTGCCTGAGCACTGTAAGTGAACTTACTTCTACCCTGGATCAATGAAAACAAGAGTAATGGGTACATGGAATTTGTTTAAACAGATACGTTCAATACACAAAGCACACATTATTGCAAGGTGTAAACAAACCTTATATACTGTATCATTGTATGGCTAGTATATTAGCTTGGGGACAGCATATTAGCACTACCACTAATGGATCAGGCAAAACACTACTTTTCCATTCTGAAGTCTCAAAAATTTTAATTTTATAAAGTTGAATGGTCTAAACTTAAAATAGAAACATTAATATAAACGCATTTTCAGACACTCCTTCTGCTGTACCAAAAAATAAGACGACACGCCATTGCATCAAAACGGAATATTAACTATATTAATTGTTACGCCCTTATGATTGACTAGTATAGTTGCAAATTGACAGGGAAAGGGGACAAAGCAATGGCTCACACCCAAAAATCTTCTTAAGGCATATTTGGAAGGGATTAGTTTTACCAGAGGAGGTGGAGTAATATCAATTTTAGTGGTGTTTCTCAGTGATTTTAGTCTCATCTGAATGTGCTACATCAGTCATTTTTACCAACTACACGCTTTCACAAAACAAGCCATAGAAATAATCTCAGGTTATGTTAATCCCGTGCAAATGGACATGTGAGTAACTACACTATTATAACCTGTGGAAAGACAGTTTTTTTGTATTGAGGCAGTCGAAGAAGCGTACTTGTATTCTCTGTGGCTAAAATCAAGTCAATGTGCAACGTTATTGTCCCTCTCACATGTACAACAAAACATGTAGTAACTACAGAAAAAAGGCTGATTTTACATGATAAAGTTGATTGTTTTCTATAAGGTAACTAGTTAATAAGGAAAGTAATGACACACTGCATTGACTTCAGACAGCAAAGCAAATAGGACAAAGGAAATGATGGCTAAATTAAATGTTTGGCTGTTTTGTACTCTTTTCTGGAGGCGGTGCAGAATTCAAGTAGCCATTCCCATCTGTCACTTATACTAAGATTTCTTATCCCAGGCGAATCAGTTACTTCAAACATTACAGATGTCCTCTGGTAAACTGCCATTACTCCACCTGCCCTTGAAAAACTAATCCAGTCCAAATGGGGCTTTAGCTAGTTGCATCACCCATGAATCCTGGGCCAACATGTACAAATCTCCTGTTTAATATTCTGAGGGAGCTCTCGAGCTAATTTTGGTAGAACTAGCAAGACAGAGTGAATTTCTGGAGAGAAGAGTTTTCCACCTGATTTGTAATACATATAACACATAAAAACAAAACAAAAAATCTCTCCAAAATGGGGAAACAAGAAATGTCGAACACATTATTTACTTTTAATGCAAGTTAATGTAATGAGATTTTTACCAAGCAATTTTGGACCAGTTCTCTTGGCCAATTCATCATGAAATTTCCGGTGTCAAAAAAACATTTGATGAAAACATGTCAGTCTAAAAACTCACCCTTTGTTAGATGGACTGGCTTCTGTGGGTTCTGTGGGTAAGGTGGCTTTTGATACGGCAACAGTTGACAAGTAGGCTTCAGAATTAATTCTGTGAAGGATGACCTTCGGCTGTGATGTTGGTGAGGCAGCTGTCCTTGTAGCAACAGCCTGGGGGACGCTTTTAGGAGTGGAAGGTCTTAAGGCAACAGGCTGTGTGGTTTCTCTTGTTAAGGTGGTTTTACTGGTGGCGTTGGCAGCTGTGGTGGTGGTTGTGGAAGATGCAGTAGTGGTTGTGGCTGCAGTAGCTGTTGTGTTCCCCTGATTTGTGATGCTTATAACTGAATTATGGACACAGAGAGAGGGAGAGAAAGAACAAAGTCTGAGTAAACGTATATTTGCAGTATGTCTCCCTCACCCACACAGGGTTGGGTGAAATTCTTTGAAAAAGTAGTGATGGCTGAATACTGAATTTATTGTACTGCACTCTGTATTGTAGTTTATTGTATTGTATCTTATTGTTATTGTATTGCATTGAATGGCACAGAGTTCTGCGTTCAACTCTGTTTCTTTTTCTCTTGGTGTCTGCAGTGACATATTTGTTTTTAGCAGTATCTGAGCTCAGGACTGTCTTTTCTCTAAGCTATTGGTAACTAGCAAAGATACTTTCTCTAGATTGACAAAGCACTTCTTGTAAGCCGCTCTGGATAAGAGCGTCTGCTAAATGCTGTAAATGTAAATGTACTGAATGCACTGCCCAAGAGTATTCAGTAATGTATTCTGTTACATTATAAAGCTGTATTATAAATATGTTACTGTATTATAAATATGTTACTTTTTTAAGGCACACTGGGAAAACCGTATTTACTTCATTTGTACTGTTCCTTGCTGGTACAGTTTTCTTCATGTAGTTAATATGTTTCATCATCATTAAAAAAAAATCCACTGCTGCTCTCACAAGCCCCTGAGCTGGGGTACAACACCAATGCAAAACGGCTTGCTTGCAAACATGTCCATTGATAAGAAGATTATTACTTTGATATTCCTTTAAAAGAGTTCAGTAATACTGTGATTAATAGCAGGCCCATGTTTGTAAAGATGTTAACAGAGCTCCTCTTTAGAGTTTGCCTAACGAACATCTTTGCTACATGTGCACAGATTCTAAAATAGTTCACTAACAAACACTGATGGTGTTTCTTTTGAATACTGTATGCTTTTTTATTCTAAAAGTTTCCTCCTAAAAACGTAAATAAAGTACCTGTACTCTGAACACTGTCTTTACAAAATGTAACTTGGACTGAAAATAAATGTAGAATTTTTGGATTCTGAATATATATTCCCAATACTTGTATTTCCATTACATCCTAGTCCTACTTATACACAAACATATACACAACCTTTGTTTGAAGGCTGTTCTGTTTTCTGCCCAGCCATTCGCTTTTTGATTCTTTGGATGTGGTCCAGTCGATTTGAGCCCTTATACAACCACTCCTTTTCTTTGTCTTTCTGAAATGAGATACAAACCCACAAACAGATTTAACTTCATTACAGATAAACACTGACATCACCTGGAGCAATAGTAATTAACTGAACAACACGGAAAGCACACCTCTTGAAACTGACCACACATTGATAGTTTTTGAATGGGGCTCAAGTAACATATCATTTTAGTGCTAAAAGAAAAAGAATGATCTCATTTTTCAGTTAGTCAGGCTCAGACACTGCATACTGTGACAATGAGCCTTTCAAAGCAAAACGCTTCAATCACAGGATTTGTTAGTTCAAAGTTCTTCAGGTAGTTTAAAGCAGTTAATCCCTATTCAAACAGGACTCAATTAACATGAGGTCCTGGGGTAATTCCCTCTTTTACAGGCGCTCTTCTGTGATTTTATTGCCATCTGGATTGGCCACATCAGTATATAGCACCCTCCTAAAAAAAAGTTTTGGCAAATGTTTTCCTATCGATCATATCAACCATGATGAAAACTTCAATAACAACAGTCAGCCTAACACCAGGGTCTTACCGTGTAGCAGATCTGAATCAAGCCGCCATCCACCTGAGAGATGGTGCAGTCTTCCCATATGCCATCACGCTCTGCCTTGCTCTCCTGCCCGACCCGCACCACCACAAAGATGGGATTTGGATACGCCTTTAGGTATTCCTCCACCTCTATACGAGGCCCCTCATCCTCTATGTCCTCATATATATTCTTCACTGTGGAGACAGAGTTAGTGAGAAAAACTGGCAGGAGTGGGTGAGAAATACAAAAGGAAAACAGGTAAAATGGTATCTGTCCCTTACATGGTTTGCAAATCAGATGCAGGTCTGGGAGGGAAACGTAGGCTGCACGGCCATCGTCAAAGAACACCATGAACCTGAAACATTACGGGTAGACAAATACTTTAAGACCTTTTATAACACACAATATGTGCCATTATAACTAGCTGCTCTGAGGTTTGTGTCAGAGTTTTTGATTAAATATATCCTTAAATCACAGTTTAACAAAAAGATTTGTTAAATCATTGACATCATTAAATCATTTAAAATGATTAGAATAAAGTTACAGTCTGGCTGAGGCAGACAAATCACCTCAACAGAAGACAGGCCCAACATTGTATGAATGGGAGAGATGAACTCTGTATTATATAAGGGGGGTTTTAGACAGCAGAAACAAAATCTGGAGTTCTGGGGGATGAGAAACACTGCTTACACGGCAAAAGGTGAAAACAAGCTAGTTCTTAATAGAGAGGCTAGAAGTGCCAGCAAAAACAGGTGCTTGAGCCAAATTAATAAGGAAGTGACCAAACAATGACCTTGAGAAGACAGGATGACCTGATGAAACAAGGCTGGGAAAATTAAAAAAAAAAAAAAATGTCAAGAATGGTTGGAAATAAGGGTTTCCAAAAGAAGTGTTAACCTAAGAAATAATGGGAACCAAAAGTGATTCAAGGTCATATAAGAAAGAGGGTGATAAGTTCACCCCAAAGCAGGTTATAAAGAGAGATGCTTTGTGCTGTGTCTTTGCATTTGGTTGTCCGGGAACCACCTTGCCACCTGAAGCACAATAAAGAAGAAGGCCTTTTCCTTTCTTCCAAAGAATTAATCGACTGAAGTCTCTATTTCTTTTCTTTTACTTTTTGCAGAATACCTTTTTAGTTTTATGACATTTTGCATGACAGATCAGAATACATTTAGAACAAAGCCCAACTTAGAATAATTAGCTGTAAAACCAATATCTGTGGAGGATATTGAGGACGTCTACCTATTCGGAACCATGATTACAGGTGTTTTGCTGATTGGATTAGGAATTTTCCCTTCCCCCATTTCCCCGGATTACTGCTGACTGTTTACTCTGCCTGGGACCCCGATCAAGGCTGTCTCCATGGCAATTTGCTGTGTTATCGCTATAACACCCTGCGGACTCAGGCACCTAGTCTGGGATGCCAGCTGAAGCGCATTCTCTGGTCTTGGCTTTGGTCTTTGGTCATGCGATTAAAATACAATATATATATTTTTTAGATTTTAATCTACCACAACAATGAACAGGCATGCGGGGAGGTGTTTTAGGTTGGGCATGTTAAAATGTGACTTGAACAATGACGTCATGCAAAATGATTTGTATTTCTTCATTTGATTTTTTTACATAATTAATTTACATCACACAGAACGGGTCATAACATGCTATAAATACCCAAGAGACAACAATATATACATACTACTAACACGTTGTATCACTGATGCATATTATTGTATTGCTTTCTTGTTCTGGACAAACTTTATGCAAATGAACTGAGTGCTGACCAATCAGATTGTGTTCATATTGGTCTGGTAACTGCATAACAGTCACACAGTGAGATTTAACACTATACAGTGCGCTGAGCTGGAGCTATAACTTCATAAAAATGTCCATGCTAATTTTTAACTTTACTGTATAAGACAATCTAGCCAATATAATAACAGATTGTTATGGGGCTCAGAACTGGTTTATAACTTTGCATACACTTTCCCTCTTTGCATGACAACCTGCTTGTGTTTTAGTAACGCGCCCCCAAAGCCACATTTTTTGAGGGAAGCTATTCGGTTGAGAGTAATGAAAAATTACAGGAGCTTTCGAAGAAACAAAAATAATATAAAAATACTAACTCAACTCTAAAACAAGCACACATGGGTCAGGTCTTTAGGCTCAAATTATTCTAAAGTTCAGAACGTTTTACTATTTTTATTAGTTTTAGTTGTTCAGTTAAATCTGGAGGTGCTGAGGGTGACTCAATGTGTAAAACTGCCCGTTTACATACATAATTTTTGTCTGAAGACCAAAACTTCTAGTAATTACACATGAAAAACACCAAACATGATCCTGAACATGATAAATATCCTTCAACCTGCCCAAACCAATCAAACTATTGAGTAAAGAAGCAACTAAAGATGAGAAACACACACACACACACACACACACCTCATACGGTTCTTGCGGTCTGGCATCTCTGTTATAATAGCAGCATGCAACCAAGACTGGTCATCCTCCTTATAGCGGGCCACAACTCGACAACCAATAAACAGATCCTTCAGCATAGGACAATTCACACATGCCAGGTGATGACCGGATAAAACACTCTTTCCTTTATCCCCTTCAAATCTGATCTTATACCTGTTCCCAGATGCTGAGATGAACAGAGAAAGAAAAACAGAAATTGTTAACATAGCTCCAGCAAAAATATTTAGGCTAATGCTTAACATAAGCCAATGCAATAAAAAAAAATTGTGCATCATTTTGAGTCATAAAAACTCATATTAAAGAATGTACCTAGAATAAAATTCATCTTCTAGGTATGTTCTTCATTCATCAAATGAACCATCTGTTGTTTTTGTTACCTGTTGTTTTGATTTCTAAAATGGTGCCCTGATGCCATGTTTTAGTCCTCCGCCTTCCAAAAACATTCATGTCAACCTTCAGCTCCAGCTCTTTCTGAACTCGGGCAGGCAGAGTCTGGGACACTGCGGAAAACAGTGACGGAGAAGAATAGTGTGAAATTTATTAGGCTTAAACAGTTCAACATAAAGGAGAAAAGGAACAAAGACAAAACTCCTAACCTTCTTTAGCATCTGAAGGCTTGGTAGAAGTTGTTGTACTTGGAGCTGAAGTGCTGGCTGTAGTGCTGGAAGTGGTTGTTTTAGTAGTGGCTGTGGAGTTTGTTGCGGTGCTTGAAGTTACAGAGCTTGAAGGCTTGGTGACATGTGTCACACTGGCACCCTTGGCCTTTTCACTGGTTTCACCAGCAGCGTTTGACGTTGGTGTAGTGGAGCTTGTTCCACTAGAGACTTGCTCTTGGTTGACTGAAACCTTGTTTAAAGAAGCAGAAGCAAGAGAGGATTTTGTTGAAGATGCAGATGTTTTGCTGGGTTCCTCAGGCTGTTCTGGGGTCTCACTACTCTGTTCTGTAGAAGTAGATGTTTCGTTGGCTATAGTTTCCACATTCCTCACCGGTGCAGAAGATTTGGGTGGCGCTGTGGTCAATGGAGGAGATTCAGTTGTGTAATTGGGTGTAGGGGTGCTTATGGGAGTAGACAGAGGACTTAGGACGTCAAGTGATGAAACACTACTAATGGGTAGAGGGGATTCTCTGGTCTTGATGGTTGATGATAAATTTTTGGATGGTTCTGGACTTCTAGAAGGGCTAATTTCCTTCTTTGTTTGTGAAGCCACAGGTTTGAAGGTTCCAGAAGGTAATAGATCAAGTGATGAAGTAACCGGTACAGGAGATTCTCTGGTCTTAATGGTTGGCAATGAATTGATCGATGGTTCTGGACTTCTAGACGGGCTACTTTCCCTCTTTGCTGGCAAGTGGATAGGTGTGAAGGATGTGGGAAGTAGGTCACCGAGTGACGGACTACTAATAGGTACAGGGGAATCTCTGGTCTTGATGGTTGGTAAGGAATTGTTGCAAGATTCTGGATTTCTAGAAGGGCTATTTTCCCTCTTTAACTGTGGACTGATAGGTCTGAAAGATGTGACAGGCAGGTCATCAGGAGATGGGTTACTACTAATGGGTACAGGGGACTCTCTGTCCTTTTTGATTGGTAAGGAAATGCTGGATGGTTCTGGACTTCTAGAAGGGCTATTTTCCAACGTTGTTACTAAATCCACATTGTTAACAGCCTTGCTCGTTATGTCTGTTTGACCTAGGACCTGTACAGAATGCTCAGATGGCTCATCCTGTGGAAAAAAACAAAAAAACAAAAAAAAAAAAATGTAAAGAAGACATTTTAGACATTTAGATAACTGCCTTTTTGAGAAAGGAGGCAACAGAGTTGGGGGTAGAGCCTCTCACCTTTGGCTTGACCTCAGATGATGAATCTGTAACAGCAGCTAAAGTGCAGCAGGTTCAATGGAGATAAAGAAATGTATGTTAGAGAGACAAAAAGCAACTTCAATTTTATGAAAACAAACGTTTGTAATAGTGAAAAACTAAACATTGCTTGTGGGAAAGAAATGGAAATCCTGCTCTCTCTTACCACCCAAATCAATGACAACATAATCATCCTCTCCATCAGCAGGGACATCATCACCACACTCATCCTCTCCATCATCATCATCATCATCTACGATCTGAATGATGTTCTCTTTTGGTTTGGCCCCTTCTTCTTCCTCAGAGTCGGTGTCCCGATATTCCAATCCCAGCATTCCATACAGTCCCTTCATCACCGACTCGCACTCAAGAACTGACCTTATCCAAAACAAAATGGTGCTTGATTTAGCTCTTGTACTGGAAATCAAAGTGGCCTCCAAGACCATCAAGAGCATACAGTGTCACACAGTCCTCCACAGCCTTATAGAACGAGGCACTTGAGCTTTGGACTGTTTATTGATGTCAGTGACAGCAATTATGAGGTATTGTCCAGTATGATAACAAATCTGTCGTGCATTTTGTTGTCACTTCCACTGCCAAGCAAACTGTACCAAACAGTGACATACACTATGTTTCCAAAAGTATTCACTCACCCATCCAAATAATTGAATTCAGGTGTTCCAATCACTTCCATGGCTACAGGTGTATAAACCCAAGCACCTAGGCCTGCAGACATTAGTGGAAGAATGAGTCGCGGTAGAATGCGTAAATGACAGCGCAGGGTCAGCGGATGCTGAGGCGCATAGTGCGCAGAGGTAGCCAACTTTCTGCAGAGTCAATCGCTACAGAGCTCCAAACTTCATGTGGCCTTCAGATCAGCTCAAGAACAGCATAGAGAGCTTCACGGAATGAGTTTCCATGGCCGAGCAGCTGCATCCAAGCCTTACATCACCAAGCGCAATACAAAGCATTGAATGCAGTGGTGTAAAGCACCACCACTGGACTCTAGAGCGGTGGAGACGTGTTCTCTGGAGTGATTTATCACGCTTCTCTATCTGGCTATCCGATGGACGAGTCTGGGTTTGGCAATTACCAGGAGAACGGTACTTGTCTGACTGCATTGTGTCAAGTGTAAAGTTTGGTGGAGGGGGGATTATGGTGTGGGGTTGTTTTTCAGGAGTTGGGTTCGGCCCTTAGTTCCAGTGAAATGAACTATTAATGCTTCAGCAACAAAAGATTTTGGACAATTTCATGCTCCCGACTTTGTGGGAAGAGTTTGGAGACGGCCCCTTCCTGTTCCAACATGACTGGCATCCTGACCTCAACCTGATAGAACACCTTTGGGATGAATTAGAGCAGGGACTGTGAGCCAGGCCTTCTCGTCCAACACAGTGCCTGACTTCACAAATGCACTTCTGGAAGAACGGTCAAAAATTCCCATGAACACATTCCTAACCCTTGTGGAAAGCCTTCCTAGAAGAGTTGAGGCTATTATAGCTGCAACAGGTTGGCTGACATCATATAAAACCTTATGGATTAAGAATGGGATATTACTCGTTCATATGAATGTGAAAAAAGACTAGTGAATACTTTTGGAAATATAGTGCAAATAGGATCTTAAGGCCCTAGTGCAACAACAATGAATGTGTCCCCCCCATACAAAAAGTACTAGCTATTAATGTTTTTGTTAGAAATTTTTAAAAATGTCATTTGCTTGTTAATTTGCTATTGTTGTCTTAAATTACATGACATGCTCATGGAGTACCTCTATATATAAAGCTATTTATCTGAGCAGTAAGTGTTTATTTGTTAAAAAAAAAAAAACGAATAAGTAAGAAAGCCATTGTTATTGACATGTCAAGTTAAAACTCAGTGATACCTTTACTTGGCCTCAGCAGAAACTACAGGTGTCTGTATGTATGCAGAGAATTGACACATTTGATTAAAGACTCTACCTCCTATACTTTGCAATTCTGTTTAGTCATACAGAGTAAAGTGGGCATATACAGACTTGCAAGCCTACGTGTCTGTCTGGGAAACAGTTACTTGGGGTGAGTAATCAATTTAATTAAGAGTGATTGTGGTATTGATGCATCCCTAATATGCAATACATATCACGATATTCTGACATGAAGACAAACACACTGTAAGTTGTATATTTACATTCTGTTTTTATCTTATACTATCCAGTATAAAAAACATCACATTGGCCAGATTAATCTGCATAAGTGTCTTTTCCAACATAACATGCCCCAAATTTGCCAGACAAGTCTAATTATGAGCCAGGACCATAGAAAACCAACAAGCATTGCATCAATGCCCTGTAAGTATCCCAACATAAGGTTTCCTCAATTATTCCCCTTACACAATCTGACAAATACAGTTACATAGGCAGGAAGATCAGCACTTACACTGACAAAAGAACTGACCTTGCTTTTATACCTCAACCATACTCCTGTTTACAAGCAATGGAATCAACCTGCTTAAAGCTGAGGGCACTTACTCGCAGGCATTGCTGTAGAGCAGGCGGGTGTAGTTGGCCTCCCTCTCTTTCTGCTTCACCCAGTCCTCCACCTGGGCCAGCTGCGCCCGCCTCCGCACCAGCTGCTCATCCTGGTCCACCTCTGCCCGCACCCAGCTCTGCAGCTCCTCCTCAGTCATGTTCAGCTCCTCATCCTCCTCGTCACTCTTCATTGCTGTGCTGCCACAGGACAGAAACCCAGACAGGTTAAGGGCAGCTGCAAAATCTGAGCAAGTTATACAAAAAGGTTTAATCTGAGAGGGCTGAGATTTATAAAGAACATCATGGTGACCCTTTCCTTCAGTCGGATCACACCAAACAACAAACTAAGACCTGAGGTAATGACTGACTGACTGACTGAAAGACTGACAGAATGACAAAGACTGACAGACTGTATGACTGACTGACTGAAAGAGTGACAAACTGAAAGTTAAAGACTAAGACTGACTAAAAGACCGAAGGACAGACTGATTGACAGACTGAATACTGACTAAAAGACAGACTGACTGACTAAAAAACTGACTGGACTACATGATAAAATGCATTAAACGCCTGTGTTCTCCTTTTAAAATCTCCCGCTTCTAAACTCATGAAATCGGCGCATTTCCATCACACGCGCCATCATTTAAACACCGCGGCTCAGCGCGTGAAGAAAATCATGACGGGAAAACGGCGGATATGTTTAAACTATACTAAAAAGCAAGAAAGCCGCGGCTTCCAGCAACAAAATACGAGACATTCGTGTAAAATATTCCCCCTGTTGCGGTTTATAAGCGCTACTTTAATCACAGCAGCCGTTCTGCGCGCCTTGCTGAACAAAAGGCGCAGACATGGAACAGCTAACTGGCTAACTAGCCCGCTGCGCTAGCTCCAGAGCGCACAGCAGTGCCGTGTTGCCTTCAGCGCAGACCTTCACACACGGAGCTGCCCAGAAAGTGACCACAAGTCCGCGGCGGCACCGGCGGGACCCGCTCTTACCAAAACGGCACCTAAACGCTCGGCGGGTGTCGCGTTTTGGCGGAATTCTGAGCGCAGCGCTGTCGCTTTAGGGCGCATGCCGTTCAGCTCGTTACGGCCCTGCACACTTCCCCTCGGGGACGAGACCCCCGTTTATCAGCCCTGAGCGGCTTCGTCCAGCGCGGGTGCCGGACATGTTTTTTCAAGCGTTGTGCGTGTTGTGTTGCAGACGCAATTAAATGGGCGCAAAGTACCTTGAACCTGAGCGGGTAGCTAGTGAAGAAGGACGGAGAAGGGGGAGTGAGTAGGGAGAGGGCTCAGCAGCGTGTTTAGACTCCGCCCTCCGAGAGGCTCAGACCTACGGGTCTCACGAGGGGACACGGGGCGAGGTTGTGTTAGTTGCGTGGATGTCCAAAGTGAATCTTGTGTGTACAGAGGGGCCGTCGCCTGCTTCGGACCCCACTAGAGAGAGAGAGAGAGAGAGAGAGAGAGAGAGAGAGAGAGAGAGAAGGGAGAAAGAGTGCGCGGGAGAGAGAGAGAGAGACGGAGAAAGAGTGCGCGGGAGAGAGAGAGAGATGGAGAAAGAGTGCGCAGAGAGTGTGGTTTATTTAGTAGCGATGCTGTGAAGGTGTAGGAACAAACCCGTCTCTTGCATATAAAGATGTTTATTAGCATTGAGAGGTCGAAGTCACAAACAAGCCTTCGTGAAACAGCTTGGAGAGAACAGCCAAAAGTCTCTGACACATACATTCCAGCTCCTGGTTTTGTAGCCCATATCTGGTTTCTGTTAAGATAGGCAGTTTCGATGTTTGGCACCTCTCAAGCCATATTTGGTATTTAACAGACATTCTTCTCCAGAATGACCTTGGTCTTCTAACCCCATATATAGGCATTGTTTACATTCAGGGGCCCCTTTCCTGTCCAGATGCCTCTTTTCTCAGCTCCACTGATACCCTATGGTCCTATTACTATTTCAGTCAGAGGCCCACAGAATAAACTTCAACCAGGATCTACACAGTTATAATAACCAATATGACAGAAATTAATGTTACGACTATAGAATTAATAAGATCAAATTCACCACAAGAGAGAGAGAGAGAGACGGAGAAAGAGTGCGCGGGAGAGAGAGAGAGACAGAGAAAGAGTGCGCGAGAGAGAGAGACAGAGAAAGGGTGCGCGGGAGAGAGAGAGAGACGGAAAAGCACATGACGGGAGAGAGAGAGAGAGAGAAAGAAAGGGGAGAGAGGGGAAGGGTAAAAGCACGCGGCAGGAGAGAGTAATGAGAGAGAGTGAGAGAGAGTGCACAGGAGAGAGAGAGAGACGGAGAAAGTGTGCGGGAGAGAGAGACGTAAAAAGCACGTGGCGGGAGAGAGAGAGAGAGAGAGGAAGGGAAAAGGCGGGGGGGGAGAGGGGAAGTGAAAAAGCACGCAGGGGGAGAGAGAGAGAGAGAGAGAGAGAGAGGAAGGGAAAAGGCGGGGGGGAGAAAGAGAGAGGGGAAGTAAAAAAGCACGTGGGGGGAGAGAGAGAGAAAGAAAGAGAGGGGAAGGGAAAAGGCACGCGGCGGGAGAGAGAGACAGAGAGAGAGAGATTTTAAACCCAGGGGTTATTTGTTTAGTGCAGTGTTTTTAGTCTAATATGTATGTCTAGAATGTAGCATTATTTTTTATGCCAGTACAGCACATTTAAATTTGATTGCGAGAGGGAGAGTGGAGAAAGATAGAGAGTAGAGAGAGAGTGGAGAAAGATGGAGGGAGAGAGTAGAGAGAGAGAGATAGAGAAAGAATGGAGAAAGATGGAGAGAGAGAAAGTGGAGAAAGTGAGAGTGGAGAAAGATGGAGAGAGAGATAGAAAGATTAGAGAGATAGATAGAAAGAGAGTGGAGAAAAAGTGAGAGTGGAGAAAGATGGAGAGAGATAGAAAGAGAGTAGAGAGAAAGTGGAGAAAGAAAGTGAGAGTGGAGAAAGATGGAGAGAGATAGAAAGAGTAGAGAGAGAGTAGAGAAAGAAAGAGTGGAGAGAGAGTGGAGAAAGAAGGTGAGAGTGGAGAGAGTAGAGAGAGAGTGGAGAAAGATGGAGGGAGAGAGAGAGATAGAAAGAGAGAGTGGAGAAAGATGGAGAGAGAAAGAGAGTGGAGAAAGAAAGTGAGAGTGGAGAAAGATGGAGAGAGAAAGAGAGTGGAGAAAGAAAGTGAGAGTGGAGAAAGATGGAGATAGAAAGAGTGGAGAGAGAGAGAGTAGAGAGAGAGAGACAGAAAGAGAGTAGAGAGAGAGAGAGTAGAGAGAGAGACAGAAAGAGAGTAGAGAGAGAGAGACAGAAAGAGAGTAGAGAGAGAGAGAGACAGAAAGAGAGTAGAGAGAGAGAGAGAGACAGAAAGAGAGTAGAGAGAGAGAGAGACAGAAAGAGAGAGTGGAGAGAAAATGTGTTTGTGAAATTTCTGTCAAACATCCATTACATAAAGATTCAGTACATAAACATTACATAAAGACTCGACCTTAACACTGCAGTGAGTCTGTTCACTGATATTTTGTGGCCGGTCTCTGTTTATCTGGACACTCATAAGCATGGTGCGTGTTTAAGCACGATCTTTATACATGATTATTGTCTCTTGTTCTGTTTTAGGTGCTATTTTTGCATTTAAAACACAATAATAGCTAAGCAATGTTCCTCTGTTGGCAGAACATTGTTGTTTATCAAATAGCGATGATGTGAAGATGATGAAGGAATCTCCGCTGACACCGTCTTACTTGTATATAAAAAGGTTTATTGCTAAAGAAGATCAGCATCAAATCAGACACCATGGATTGCCCGCGAGAGCGTTCCACGCCAATATGAAAACTGAAAAACAGCTCTGACTCACACTTTATATAGGGTGGTTGTTTTCCGTAAAACTGAGGCACAACATATGGAATTTATCTGAACAATCTCATCTGTCTGGTACTGAGAGAGAGAGTGAGCGTGGGGCCCATCTCTTGCGGGACTTTGACCTTTGGACCTGGTGTCCCTTAGCTTAAACATATCAAACTCATAAAGTTGGATATCATATAAAGCCCCAGACACCACAATGTCGGGAAAATGTACTTGAGTCCTAATTAATAAAAGTTCTGTAACAGTCATTAGCTCGGAAATGATTAAAAGCAGACCTATAAGCATTTAACTGAGACAGGCAGACTGATTTAGCGGAAGAGCAGGCCTAGTGTTTCCATATATGGAATGGAGTGAATTTCCACTCCAGACACAAAGCAGGGAATTGTATGAAAGAAGCCTTTGTGGTAGGAAAACACCTGGAAGGTCAGGGAGAGTGAGAAATCACTGCTTGTACAGTAGAAGCTAAGTGGGAATAGGAGGACTAGCTGATCAGGGTTGGTAAGAACCGGTCTTTGAGCCACATTAATAAGAAAGTGTTTCAAACGACTTCAGGCATGACAGGAAGACCTGATAAAACAAGGGCGAGAAAATGAATGAAAATCTCAAGTTGGATGAGAAATAATGGTTACCAAACATCTCAGGAAAATTAGACATATTGGGAATCAAAACTTGGGTCCAGGGACATTAAAAAAGGAGGGGCGAAGAATCGACCCGGGAGGGGTGATAAGCTCATCCAGAAGGGGTATATAGTGAAATGTATTGTGATGTATCATTGCACTGTGGCTTTCCAGGAGCCATCTAATCACCTGGAACTTAATAAACGAAGAGGGCCTTTTTCCTTTCTTCAAAAGTTGAACCTGCGGCTGAAGTTTGGTTTTTCAGCTCTCTTTGACTAGCAAGAATGCTTTTTCGGTCTTTTTGATTCGTTACGCTTTTTTGCATTAGAACAGACTTTATTACTTTTTCTGCATGAGAGAACAGATTAAATTAAAATGAAAACTTTAACATGAATTCATTAGCAACGTTTTTTCCACATCGTCTGGGACTTGAGGACGGGGTGCTCTGAGTCCCGACAACAACATCACTATAATTCTTTGTTCCTTTTCTGTTGCTGTTTTCACTCGTCTTGGACATGCCAGTCAACGTGGCTGAATCACTGAATCACTTTGTTGATGTATAAATCCTTTTACAGGTTAATTACAAAATATTGGAGAGGAAATCCCAGAACAGTCCCACAGTGAACCTGGCTGAACCCCCCGTTCAGACAACACACCTGAACTGTACCATATATGTAGCATGTAAGGCCGTTTCCACCCCTGGAGAAAAATATAGCCATTTCTCATAACAATAAGAAACTTTTTCATACCTATGAGGAAGAAAGTCATAACTATGAGACTGTAAGACATGCTCATGAGATATTAAGTCATAACTATGACATAGAATCTGATTATGAGATAGCAAGTCATATTAATGAGATGCAAAGTCATAATTATCACTACCTCCAGTCCTCATCCTCACTCTATGACCTGGATGGCGACAATTTGCCAAATGCAGTCAGACACACTCTCAGTATTGAAAGGGCCCATATAATGGGAGGGGGTTTGGTGTAGTATGTAAACATTTCTAAAGTTTCAAACTGTTCACTTTTCAGTCCATACAGTCCATTTAATGGATGTGCAAATTAGGCTGTTGCGAAGTTCTTAAGAGCATTATGGCCTGGACTGCTTTTCGTATGAGGCCCAGTACAGGGCAGTCTCTCAGAACAGAGGCTTACAGTGTCTGCAGTTTAAAGTCTTAAATGACTTTTTCTTTTAGAAATATAGTAACTATATTCATAATTTTATAAAAGCTGCAGTGAAGAGCAGCACCGTAACATGAACCCTATCTCTTACCATGCAATACACGTTTTCCTCAAATCCGTGCGTGCCACAATTGTTGGCACCTCTTACTTTAATCCTTTGTGCACCCTCCCTTTGCAATGATAACAGCTCTTCTCATGTAGTACACATATCTGAACTGAGACACAGCAGTATGTGACTACATGTCTTATATATGAGACTACAGCTCCCTAATCTACTACAAATCCAATTTTGTGTTTTGTAGGTTCAGATTTACGTGAGTATGTGAGTGAATAAAACTTCCTTACAGTTTTCTCTTGTCCCAGCAGTTTTTAACATTAGTATATTTAGCATAAAATGTGTTCACCATTTTAATTGTAACATTTCACTTAAAAATCCTTCTATAACATTTACACAGATTTTAAAAAATGTGAACAATCGCGATTAACTATGTGAAATTCTGAGATTAATCGTGATTAAATATTTTAATCGTTTGACAGCCCTTATACACACACACACACACACACACACACACACACACACATTTATAAATTAGATCCGTGACCACCAGTGAACATATTTTATTTAAACGTTTACAGAAAGTTTACGGAATTAAACAGAAAGTTTTATAAAACAAAGTTTTATAAGGATCCCACCGTCGCATTACTCGGTATCATTCCAGCAGGTATACAGGGTAGAGCTAAATTATATCTCTTAAATATCTTTTTTGTAGCAGCCTTGAAATGCATTACTATTAAGTGGATGCAATTAGAGCCACCCACCTACAATGCTTGGGTCTAAAAAGTTGGCGAACTGTACCAAATGGAAAAAATAACATACATACTAAGACTCCAAAAGCATATTTTCAGTTTACGGTGGGACTGTGCTAGAGCTCTACTCAGGTAATGCCCCAGTTAGTAAACTTGTTGCTGTAATGTCGGGTACCGCGTCCTTGCCACTTCAAGTAGATATTTTATTTAATCATTCATTTATTTTTCCTACTCTTGATTTATGTGATGCTGAAACCAAATGGAACCTGTTGTAAAACACTATTCTGAGATGTTTATTTTATTTTACTGAATGTCTGCACAATGCTCTCTAATTACCATCTGAAGTACAGTTGTATGATCTGCTCTGTTGTTAAAAATTCAATAAAAATTTTAGTTCTAAAAAAAAAAAAAGTTTTATTCTGTTCAAAAGTTTTATTGATATTCCATTTGAGTGTCCTCAGACGGAGGCATTTTACCCCAATACTGAGACAAGACCAAGACCATTTATTTACAGTCTCAAATCTGGACTCCAGTACTAGAACCTTGTTTATCAGGCAAAAGTTCATACTGTAAGATAGCACTCAAATAGCTTTTGTGTGTATCATTGAAAGAGAGAAAACTAGAGCGCATGCGGTAAAAGGCCTGAAACGCACCCTGTGTAAGTACGTGAACACAGAGAATATATGAAGCTGGTGCCGCTGTAGAACAAAGAAAACTGTTTTCTGATATGAGACAAGATTACTTCATCACAGGAAGATGCATACACATATACATATGCATGTGCATGTATATCTATATCTATATCTATATCTATATGTGTGTGTGTGTGTGTGTGTGTGTGTGTGTGTGTGTGTGTGTGTGTATATATAAATATATATGTATGTATAAGCAATATGTCTTTCTGCTATGCTAAGCTGCCTGTCTCTGCTCATCATCCACCTGACAGGAGCTAGTTTTGTTTAGAGGATCCTTAAGTGACATAATTTCCTGAATCTTCAGGAAGGTCTCACAGTCTGGGGGGAAGCAGTTCCTCTGGAAAGCAAATTGGCAGTGTTGAGGTTAACCCTTGAAATGTGAGGAACCAAAACAAGAGCACAATGCTGACGGTAACCTGTTAGCATTAGACTTTACAGTACAGACCATCAATAAAATGCAATTGAATTACCATTGTTGAATTAAAAAAATTGGCAAATGCTGCTTAAATGAGTCTATCCCTGCTCCCACACACATTCTTTTGCAGTTACTGTTGATAAGTTGTTCAAGCTTTACAGTATGTTGGCGAAAATCTCATTATCTTATTGAGAGATTGTACTGCTAATTTCTTGTTTTTCAAAATACCTTCATTTAGAGTGCGTTCATTTCAAATGGTGTATAGTTTGTAGGTCTGCAACAACTAATTGACATTATTGATAACATTGATGAAAGAATTGTTGGCAACTGATCATGTTATTAATTAGCTGACTTGTCAATTATTTTTAGGTCACTGAGATTTATTTGAGATCAGTATTTTATCAGTATTTGAACTGACTGATAAAAACATATATATATATATATATATATATATATATATATATATATATATATATATATATATATATATATATATATATATATATATGAAGGTCAACTGATAAAAATTTATATATTTGAAAACGATGACATTATGCACGTTTATAAATGTTTTACATGGGCTGATCAGGCCTTAGGTCTTTGGATCTGACCCAGCTGATGACTGGACTGTCAGTCTGTGATCTGTAATATCAAACTTTATAACATTATATTATTAATCACACAGTATTATTTTATTTAATTTTGCTTTATTGTCAGAAGAGATATACAGAAAAAAACAGTCTGCTTTGGACTACCGCTTAAGATTAGGTGGTACAGTTCCTTTATTGAACAGAGCTGATGCCCTTGATAGAATTCCTTTTAAGAAGATATGACAACATTAAAAAGAAGATTTAGGTGTGTTTATGTTTTTTATTAAGAAAGAATAATCATTGCATTTTTTTCATTTGTTGAATGGAATATTATTGCCATACTATAATTTGCAAGTTTTGTTTTAAGGACTAACTGATTAATCAAGTTATAATGCACCAATTAATTGATTGTGAGCCCTAATATTTTCTATGTGTAAACAGTCACACTCTTAGGATCGATGGGGTGCATTGTTTTCAGTTGTGTAATCCAGCAAATGCTAGCATGATTTGTCATTTACAACTTGTCTAGTTTTGAACAATAAATACAATACCATTGTCCAGCTCGATGACATAGTGTTCTAAAGTGGACACGTTATGTAGCCAACATAAATGAATTAAATAAACATTGTAGGAGTTTAATGTAATTTTTATATTTTCACAGAATTGTGTATCTCAGTTTTTCATTATTATAAATCAAAATTTTGCCAACTCATATAAAGCTTATCCATCTTCACAACTCTAGCACATGGATTGTGGGCAGAGCATGGAAAAGTCAACTTCAGAACAACCAAGGAAAATGAATCTCACATTGAGAGAAAGACGCAGGAGACCTCCTTCACCTTGGCCGACCGCAGATGCCAAGAACCTCTGAAGTGACAGTTCTGTCAGTTTATTACCTAAATGAACAGAAAGTGGTCTTATTAAACACTCAGCACACTCACAGACATGCTTTAGTATGAGCTGTGTATGACTGACCTGACAGGTTCAGAGAGACAAGTGCTGTGTTTCCTGGCTGAATGACTTTTCCATCGATGTGCCGTATGCCAGGATCCAGCAAAGGGCTCAGTGCCTCAACCACCTCACCTGTCTTATACACACAAACAAACACAGAGTCTGTTTATTTAGGAAATATATAGCATCCCTGGCCTGCACTCATATCTTGTGGAACTTTCTATCTAAAGCTGGCTTTTCACAGTTAAACTTTCATGCAACCTACATTGAACTAAATTGCACTTAAATCGCACAATGTAAAGCATCCTGTGATTCATTTGAAACTTTCTATCAAAGCACTGACAATGGATCACATGATCACAGCAAATGACATCATTTCAAACAACTGATTTCACCAGATGAACAGACAAGAAAACAAAAAACGATTCTTGTTCAGCCTGCTGTTATTGTGACCTGCATAGCTAGATAAATTTCCCCTGGCTCAATACTCCCTAATTTCAAGAGCTCAGATTTATTTGGAAAATCAATACAGAAGAGGAGACCAAGATGCACTCGTCTAGGACAGGATTAGTGAGACATCAAGTAGGCTAGACAGATAAAAAACAGATATAGCACTAAAGAATACCAATGACAGCAGAGAAATATACAAATATGATAAACTTGCAGCATATATGCAACTTTGCAGATGACTTTAAAGTGAGAGCAATATGTATAAAAATGAGAGCTACTAATTTGGTTAACTAGCAGAGTAACTGAATGAATTATACGTGACGTATGTGAAATATATGCTGCGAATTGCTTCATGTAAGTGTCAAGTTGCACTGAAATTATGTGGCAGGCAACCCACAACATGCAACTAGTTGCATGAAAGCAAGCTTAAAGAATTTAACTTCACACTGACCCAAAATTCCCCAAAAAATAGTTGTTGAAGATAATAAATCAATGGGCAAAATGAGCCAGTGTGAAAATAGGACAACATCCTAGCACAGTGCAAATGGATAGATGGGAATGGTACATCAAACCAATGTTTGGGTTGCGTTTTTTGGGGTCAGAATTCTCTGAACTATATCTGGACACTCAGATTCCTTTGGAGAACTATGGATCCAAACTAACTTCACATCGAATGATAGAGTTTGACTTTATAGGCTGGTTTTATAAGATGAAACTTCTATGCAACAAGCTGCATAATGTGAGCTGCATGCAACATTATTTCCATTCAACTTGACAGTTACATGAAGCAATTCACAATCAAAGTTGCATGCAACACATTTGGTTACAAAAACACTTGCTTTTTCCACAGCTGTTCTTTTTTCCATATCTACACGTCTTTTATCTATCTAGCCTAATTGATGTGTTGCTTACCCTGTCTTAGAAGCACATTTATCAAGGAGCACATCTCTGTCTCATCTTCTGTAATATTTTTCATCCTTTAGATTTCAAGTGAATCTGAGTTCCATGTAAAATTAAAGCACGCCATGAGAAGAGAAAATGAATCAAGGTACATATTTCACGATACCCGCAGGCCAAAGAAGAATAAAAGCTGGCATTAGCAGCCATTTAAACATCTGTTAACGTTAGCAGATTAGTTAACACAGCTTGTTACTGTAAAAGTAAACTTAGACAAACTCATGCATGTTGTCATGGATCAGAAAATTAACAAAATGAACAACCACCCTGAATCAGTCAGAAAAATCTCCTTTTACATGCCTAATAAGCCAGATTCTGTCCATTGAAGCATTTATATCAATAAAACCATGTAGTTTTACATGAGCATGTGATGCGTTATTGGTGTTTTGACTGAAACTTGTTCCACAAAGATAAGACGCTTTCAACTGTTGCGGCTCAGTTTCAAGTGAGTTGCAGGAAGCTTTAAATTATGCAAATAAATTAAAATTATACAATTATTGTATAAAAACATAGATTACAGTAGGCAGATATGAACACACCTTCTGTACAAAGCTGTTCTTTTCCTGGGAGGAAAACAGATGAAGAACATTAACTTAAAACATACAAACATTTTTAAAATAAATGTTTTGCTTTTGTGTGATCACATTGACTGAGGAAATGACCTTACAGATTTTTCACTCCGGACATCCTGCTCTTTCATTATATTACCTCTTGTTCTGATCCTGGTAGGCGCTTGTCTTTCCCTTCTGACTTTCCTCCTTGACCACGTGGTACCTTAGTGTCTGAAACCGTGACAGACAGCAAATAAAATTATGTTAAAAGCAAGATTTTAGCACTAAAGCTAGTATCTGCCAAACCCAGATGTGTCCATCAGACTCACAATTGGTAAAACATTTTCCAAGCTGTTGAGGAACCATTCTTGTGCTGCCATTACTCAGCAGTGAAAGCTTTTCATCATTACACCATGGGTCAGCAACCGAAATGTTAAGAAGGGAGCCACAATATTTTGTGTGTCTCAGTATGTTTCAATGTGTTAGTTTAGGCTAATAAATCTTATATAAACAAAAATGCACTTACTTTGCTCTGGTTTAAGCTTTAGAACAGCTATAGCTGGTTTTCTCACATCTCCAACAGGAAACTTTTGTAAAAGTGTGATAGTTTATTGTAAAATGTCTCTCAAAATTTGTTTTTTTATGAGGCTGAAGTCAGTTTCTGATTTGCTGGCTTCTTAAATGGTGCAGCACCTTCCTGACCTTTTAGTGTTTGACCATTTCTCACTGCAGATTGAACATATACAGGAAACCTGCTGGAGTCCTTATAAATTGAAAGAAGTCACCAAATGCTTTACGTTTGTCTTAAATCTCTCTCTTTGCCTTTTTGTGATCTACTAGCTAGGTGAGTTTTTTGTCTGCATTGCGGTGTGATCAGCTGTCTGTGCACCAACCTTCAGTAATAAAGGATGAATAAGCAGTTATACATTAGCTACAGTGATTAAGACCATTTAATGTTAAAACTGTGTTAGATCTTATGATCAGCAGTGCTCTATTTTACTGCAAAAGATGATTATTTTATTTTCTACCTAAAAATCAAATTCTACTGTGGAGCCACCACAATGCGTATGGTCTATCATTTCATGGCAGAGATGTTGTTGCTCTTCAACATTTACACTTAAACTGACTTGTTCGAAAGATGACATCCTATGACAGTGCCACTCTGAAAGTCACCCAGCTTTTTAATCCAATCCATTCTTATACAGTAAGGTATTGCAGTGAGTGCATTTACAGGCATGCAATAATCAAATCATACTTGGATTACTGCAGTTGTCTGATTATTCAAATGGTCATGTAAACAGCATACTTTGATTTCTTAGATCAGAGTAAAGTCTAGAAATCCAATAAAGAGAGCTGGATTTTAGCTCAATATTCAGATTTCCCAGTGCATGTATACTGTTATTCTGATTTCTTCCAGATTTCTCAGTCTGTGCATGTGTGTAAACAGACCGTGGTACTGGGAATAAGCAAGCAGCATTGCCACAAAAGAAGCATGCATACTGCAGCATGAAGTTTGAGTTTTTCATTAGGTTTATGTCATGTCTTCTGTGATTATACTGGCCGAGTGCAAAGCAGAAATCCAGTTACTGCCCGACTCACTTTGACCCGGGTATTGCATTTTTTTTAAGTTGGTGGGATTTCTGAGAGAAGATGAATGAATTGTAGATTATCTCCTGTAATCAAATTATAATCTTTCTAATATAGAATGCTTTGCTTAAGAATGCTTTGCTAACAACTAGGAATATTAGTTCTTTAGCTTTTGTGTCTCTGTGTGGCCTGTGACGTGTTCCTTGAGAAGGATGCTGTGCACATAGATAAGGACTTGTTTAAGCCCATCTCCAATAAGTTCATCCAGGTGAGTAAGTTATCCAGGCTAACTGATCTTAACTAAATTTACCTCACTAACTAAGGAATATAAGCAAATAGTATGTGTTACTGGATTTGTATTAGTAATTTTAAACAAATTAGAAACTATGCAATTCATCAACTGAACTGGACCTGTTTCATTTCTTGCATCTGAATAGGTGGACTTTCTACTGCTGTGAATATCTATGTCTGATACAGTGCATTTTTAAGGACATGGTTCTAGACCTGGAGGAGCAGAGCTGTAAGAGGTACTGTTTCTTTCTCCTCCTGCTTCCTCACCGCGTTATGACCTCCAAGCTGGAATTAATGCTGTTGGAGTGTAAGCAGCAATTTAAGCAAAGGATTTTGTTCTGCTGAGTTTTCATTGTTTTGATAGCACAAATACACAGACATAGAAACTAAAGCTGTTGAAATTGTTTGTCTTTAATGTTTGTCTGTCATAAACAGCACTATAATGACACAGTGTGACAGATAATACTTCTGTCATATTTATGCAGTTTTTATTAGATTTTTGGGATTTTTCTTTCTTGATGTGCAGCTCATTATTTACAGACTGCAGTGTAATGTTGTTGCTGTGCTATGAGGAGTTCCTCTTTTGAAAAACTGAACTTAAGCACAGAGAAGAGGGTCATGGATGACTAACCCTGTGTGAGACGGGAAAAGCCTGGTCCCTGGAGAGAGAGGACTCATTACCAAGCCACAGCATCAGCACACAGCATTAGAATTCTAAGACTTGTCTCTGGAATAGTGGGAACGGCAGACCTTTTTCTGGTTCATTATTATACGCCTGTGTATGTCTTATATTTTGAGAAATTCCCGGCAGGCTTGGGATGAACCCTGCCTTCAAAGACAAGACGCTGAGGACCTTTGCGAGAAGGCTGATTAATGAGATCATGAAGACTCTGTGATCCATGGTGGACATAATGGAGCAGGGAGAGTCAGGGGGCTGGTGCACAAAAGGCCTGTCCACCGTTGAGATGAAGAGACACTTGTTGTCATGCACGGTATGAGGACATACGTCCTCACTCCAACACCTTTTAAATATCATGCAAACAGCCCTGAGTTTTAATAAGAGTTTTATCAAAAATGACTACTTTAAAATTACTAAAATAAGTTAAAATCATATAAAAATTGTTGAAAAAAAGTTATAGTCGTATAGCTGAGACAGACAGATCTCCTCAGTAGAAAACAGGCCTAATGTTGTATGTATGGGACAGAATGAACTTCTGACGCAGGCACAGGCAGTGCATTGTATAAAGGGAGTTTTGGATGGCAGAAAACACGTGGAGTTTGGGAGGACTGAGAAGTACTACCTGTACAGCAAAAATAAGAAACCAAGCTAGCTGTTAATGAGAAGACTGGATGATAAGGACTGGCAAAAGGAAAGTGCCCTACCAATGGCCTTGGGGATAACTCAAAGCTCAGGATGACTCGATACAGAAAGGCTGACAACATTTAAAAAAATATATGTTAAGAGTGGTTGAGTGATTGGAAATAAGGGTTTCCAGAAGACTTGTTAAACTAATACGTAATGGGACCCAAAAAGGGATTCAAGGACATATAATAAGGGATGGGCGGGAAGATGAGCTCACCTCAAAATAGGATGTAAAGAAGGATGCTTTGTGATGATCTTTGCATTTGGTTGACCGGGAACCATCTTGCCACCTGAAGCTCAATAAATGAAGAGAGTTTCTTTTCCTTCCTTCGAAAAAGAACTCATCAACTGAAGTTTGTTTTTCTTTTTCTTTCACTTTTTGCAGAATGTGTTTTAGTTTTATAAACTTTTTGCATAAGAGATCAGAATAAGTTTAGAATAAAAACCTAACTTAGAATAGTTAGTTGTAATATAACATATGCCCGGACTTGGGGCAGAGGCTTAACTGCTCGTAGTCCCGACAACTTCCTGCTGTTTATCAGAGCATCACCACTACACAGTCTCAGTTTCAGTTTCCCAAACACTTTAGCCGACCACGCTAACAATATTCCTCCTAATAAACAGACACACATACAGCTTTGCCTCCTCATTGTTCACCACCATCACTGCAATATTTTATCTGACAAGTTTTATCAACATTAACTCACAAAGATAATAAGAGGGCTGGTTGAGATCATGCCTGCAGTGTCTGTGATTTTTCAATTTTAAACAAATTTTAGTTATGATGTGGTAAATTACCCAACAAGTGCGACTGCCCAAAAATGACTGCAGGATATTTTTATGTAAAACCGCTGTGACTGGACCATGTCAGTCAAACTGTCCCAACATGGCTCTGAAGGAGGTGTGATTGAGATTTAATGGAGATGAGGATGTACCTAAGTTTCAAGTACTACCTTTTTTGGTCACTTCTTTTTTTCCTGCAGTAGCTGCTGTCTGTAGTGCTGCTGTCTTCTCTTCCTTCTTGGGCACGTCCTGCAAGAAAACATGTTAAAGTCACTCAGGGCCGTTTCTGAACATCTGGGAGCCCTAAATGACAACCTACCTGGGGGGTCGGGGGGGACACACTCTAGCCACCCAAGTAGAAAGAAAAGAACTAGAAGAATTAGTACTTAATGTAGAAAAAGAAACAATGTACGAGCACCTCTGGACTCACTTTCTGACAAATAATGTTCATTCATTCATTCACTCATTTTCCAAGCCGCTTCTCCCTCAGGGTCGCAGGACAAATAATATTAAATAAATTAATTAAAATGACATATTCCAGTCCCCCGGTGGCTCAGTGACTGCTTATACCAGGGTGCCAAATCTTATCAGCAAAGAGTCAGAGTGGCTGCAGGTTTTCATTCTAAACAAGCAAGAGCACCTTTATCCTTAGCAGATAAGACTGGATGATCATTTTCAAAAAGGTTCTATATAGAACCAAATACATTCCATTCTCCATCATACTGAAGAATCATTTCACCATGCAAAAAACCATTCAAGCATGAAATGATTCTATTTAGAACTCATGCTTTATAAAGGACCCTAGAAGAGCCATCTTTTTAAGTGTAGTACTTAATTTTTGAGACAATTTGAAAATGCCAGATCATTTCCTTATGTGAAAGATTCATGACAAATGGAAAAGTACAAATGCCCAGATCTGCTTAAAATAAAATCTTTTTACATTAACTTACACTGGAATTCAAGGAATGGTGGAAATGTTTCTAAGTTTATTTAAGGTTAAAGTCTTTACAAGTAAAACAGCATTAATCTGAGTTAGTTCTCGAGCAGCAACTAACATACAGAAAGGAAATATATCAATTTTATACACCTCTGGGCAAAGGAGGGGTTCCCCTGCTCTCCTCCTCTACCCCTCCCATTTCATTCATCTCTGCATCATTTGGGAACCATTAAAGCTCATGGTGCTTGATCTTCTTGGCTTCCATTATGTCATCAGCATATTAGTTTTAGGTCATGTCCAGCTTTGTCTGAAAAAGAGCTGTATTATTTTTCTAGGCCATTTTCCAAATCCACAAAATCCTCCTTATTTCTATTTTAGAGACTATTTTAGCTCACAAAATCCTTCTTATTTCTATTTTAGAGATGTGCTTCATAAAAAATAACTAGGAACAGATGTCAAACCTGGCCATGATTACAATATCTGAGTGTTACGAGAACCGTCTGTTTAGAAAGGTACAGAAAGGTAGAAAAAATGCTACATTGTATTTGGTTGTAATCTTATAGGTCACACTAAATTTACTGTGACTGAAGGCACACTGTGAAGTGAACAAGAGTTCACTGCTCTAGAGCTACAGAACTTTCAGATCCTCCACAACATCCTTCAAATCCTCCACAACGTTTTTCTTTCTCCTGAAAATATAACATTTCAGGGATGCAAGGTTTTTGTCCTCCAGCGAAGTGCCCTAGTCAAAAAGCAGTTCAGGTTGTGTTCTTGAACGGGCTCAACTAAACTGCTATAGGCTGAATCAATGTATATAAGTAAATGTGCTGGTTTTCGTGACATCACAAAAACAATGAATGCAAAATAGATTGTTTTATATATGGACTGTATGTATGAAAACTTTAATAATGCTACATATGATGTCATTATTTTAAAATTTTGGATTTGCATAATATGGGCTCTCAAACCTACTGGATTTATACACCAGCTGCTGTCTGAGGAAGAGCAGGGGGACTCCACCCACCCACGCCACTGTCTGTTCTCACAGCTGCCAAGTGGTAGAAGATACAGAAGCATAAAGTCCAGAACCAGACGGTTCCGAGTTTCTTTCCCCGGGCCATCAGGCTGATGAATGGCCAGTGGTTCTGGTGCATCGGTCTATAGGCCTGTCACTGCACCTCTGAGTCATCATCATGATGACGTCCACGGACAATCTACACACCTCATCCACATCTCAACAGTCTTACTTTGATCTTACTGCACCTTCAATCTAGCAATTCTATATACAGTACTGTGTGAAAGCTTTAGGCACCCAAGTTTTCAAAATGTATTTATTTGTGTAGTATGTGTTTATTTGCTGAGAAAAGTGTTAATATTTGAATAAACAAAATTTATAGAATATCAATTAATAATGATTATATATATATATAATTGTGATTTATGGATGTTAGTGTGGGTTTCCTCCAGGTTCTCCGGGTTTCCTCCCACAGTCCAAAGACATGCAGTCAGGCCAATTGGACCTGTTACATTGCCCCTGGGTGTGAGTCTGTGACTGACTGACTGTCTGTGTCTGTCTGCCTTGCGATGGACTGGCGACCTGTCCAGGGTGTTTCCTGCCTTCCGCCCGATGACCACTGGGATAGGCTCCAGCACCCCCCCCCCCGCGACTCTGAGGGAGAAGCGGCTTAGAAAATGGATGGATGGATGTTCGTGTGTTTGTTTAACCATTTTCAAGCCTCTCCTCGAGGAAGCCCAGTATTATATGTAGTTAAAAAGCAGCTCCTGGTTTGACCAATCAGTGCTTCAGTAAATTGTGCTCATGATGTAATTGATGATATTAACGAGTCTCTGTGGAGGCTGTGAAGGTGTCAAGGAAAAATATGGACCCAAGAAATTCTTGTTACTTTTTATTGTTTTTATGTTTATGTGAATTATGAATATGACTTTATTCTAATGTATATTGTGAAAAACTCACTGCTGAGGTCAACTGTTAAAAAATTTGCTTAGATGCCTAAAACTTTCACACAGTACTGTATAAATGATTATAATTCAGATAAAACTAAAGGCATAAACACATTAAGGGAATAAATAATCTGACAGACCCTTTAAAAACAGTCTCAGACTACACAGCTAAAATGGCTCTCTAGATTAAGTTTTGAGGGACAGTAAGAATTAAACAAGCTGATGGGAGAAACAGAGTGACAGTACCTTTTTCTTAGAGGCACTCTTGGTTCCTTTACTGCTTTGTTCCAGTGATGAGCTGCTAGGGATGGAGAGAGTGCGCTCACATTTAGAGTCTGCAATGTCCACCTGAGATGGCTAAATAAAATGAGAGGTGGGGAATGAGAGAGTGTGGTGGAGGAGAGAGACAGAAACAAAAGAACAGACTGAGCTAATGGACGGCAGACAAATTGCAGAGCAAATATGATTTGAGAATGTGACCATATCAAGGACTGAAATGTTGGTGTCATAAAAACAACAGAGAAAAATTTGGCTAAAATTCCACCTTTTTTAATCTTTACAGAATGAAATTCTGAGTGGTTTGATGTGAACTGCTCCACTGGAAGGAAAATGAGTCTGTTATGAAATAAATATGAAAGTGAGGATTTTTTACAGTGGTGGTGACTGGAACTACTGTCTGAAGAGTTCAATGCCTCTGAAACTCTTACATAAAGTTTTAATATGCAATAGTTACAAATCCACTGGCTGATGTCTGTGACATTGTGTTACAATAGTTTTGAGATAAGATTTTGTTTTAAAATGTACTTTTTAAAACACATTCATGGTGAAGAGGCACTTGTGTGGCAAAAGTTCCCAAAGAAAACATATTTTTTTGACTTACCACTACTTTAACATCATTAATCTTACATATAAATGTAGGCTGTATCAAAGATTTTCTTTCTAAGCAACATTACCACAATGCCATCATTTTACCATCTATATCTAAATAACAAAGTAATGTGATACCTTTCATAAACAATCTACTTCACCACTAGAAAGTGAAGTCATGACAGTTCCTGGTAAAGCTTGCAAACTCTAAATTAATTCGACAGTGTCAAAATGCAAGCTAGCTAGCTCTTTCACAGGTAATTGCTCAGGCTAAACCAAAGAGGCCTTGGTTTCTGTGCAGTGGGTCTGAGGTGAGGGACAGATGATGAAAAGTCTGCCCTAATTCTGACTGATACCAGGAAAAAAATGGTTTCTATCTAAATTGTCTAATCGAAAATAGCTCAAATCAAATCCAACAGATGAATGTAAGGTGTAAACATAAATGCATTGTTTCATGTGAAATGCTCTGTTCTTAAAAAACAAACTGAGTCAAAATTGTTTAGTGATGATGGCAGGAACCAGGCATCTGAAGAGTTTAGTGCCTCTAACGCCTCTTAACTTCCTTAAATAAAGTTATTACATGTAATGGTTACAGAAACGCTGCCTGACACATTGTTTTATGATAGTTTTGAGAGAAGATTTTGGCTTAAAATGTACTTTTTGAAACATTCATGGTGGACAGGTTCTTCTTTTCTTAGATTAACAATTTTTTTATCATCAGAAGATATGTGTAGGTTCACTGGTGGAGGTTTTAGATAAATAGCAAATAAAATTGCTATATTTGTGCTGTAGACATTGAGATGCCTGGTTACCATCACCACCACTGTAAAGAAATCTGTGTTGGTAAATTTCTCTATAATGAACCATTTCGCATCAATTCACTCTTTATTACTTTTTTTTAAAGATTGAATTATGCAGAATATTTTAAAAGATGGTAGAGTTCTCCCTTTAAGCACAAGATCCAACAAATAAGAAATTACAATGTCATGTGATTCCTCACCAATTGGTCCCTCTTCATCAACTGCCTCCTTCTCTCAACGATCTCCTCATGTGTCAGAGCAAAGGGGCCAATCACCTATACAGAGGGACAGAGTCAGTAAACCTGTGTGGATTTGGTGACAAAAGCTTCACCTTTGAGAGGAGTACATGTGTGGAGTTTATCATAGCCGGTCACTTTACTTATATGTCCATAAATGATGTATGCTTTTAGAAGGTATATACTCACTTGTATGTTTACTCTGTATTTTTTTGCTTAAGATGACAGATATGTTACTCTGAAAAATTAGGGTGGACTATCAAATGGTCTACTCCTCACATTTGTCCAGGCCTCATGTTTTTCTCTCCTGAGGCCTAGCTAGCTGACAGGGGTTAATGTAAGCCATTGTTTAGTGGCCTTGAGGGCACAGACAAGAATGCTTCTAGAAAAGGCCGGGTGTATGAGGACTTTCTGACCATATAAGCGCGTTTAATTATGCATATATGTTTACATTTTCATGTTTATTCATATCACAATTAGATGTAACCAATAAATTGTAACTTCTTTGTTCTCTGTTAAGCAATGAAAAGTAACAACACCCTACTTGTGGAGTATATAACCGTTGTAACCTTGGTCTGCCTTTGGAGATCTCTAGGTGCTCTCCTGGAGTTTCTCCCTGGCCAAGAGCTTTTCAGTAAACACAGTACTTTGAATCATTAATTGTGACTATTTTCTGATTTATTTAGTTACTTTCTATGACACCTGTTTATACAGCAGGCATATTTGGTGAACAGATAACATTCAGATTTTACTTCATCGTATGAAAAGCCAGGTGTAGACACCTCTAGGATGCATTGAATTACACTCAAATCACTCAAACCTCATTCGGAGGTGGTCAGAAACAGATCATGACCACATTTATCACGAGTGTAACCAAAATACATTTTTGAGATCCATATAGAATTACGTCTGCTGTGTTCTGACTAGCAAGTGGCTAGAGAGAAAACTAGCATAGCTGCTTTAACTCTCTGTGGAAGGAGGAATCCAATAATTTCTATATTCATAAAGGGTTGAGAATCTATAAAGATGTACCTCAGCCAAACAGACCGCCCCAGTATCTGTAATATGATTGTTGGCCAGGGAGAGACACAACAAAGAGCGGTTGAGACGCAGCCCCTGAAAAAGATTAAAAAAAAAAAAACAATAAAAACAGGCGAGATAGAGAAGGTCAAATGCAAACAAAATATCTTGAGAAGTGCAAACATCTTAAACCAGTCAATAAAGCTTATATAATAATAGTTTGTTGCAATAGCATTTCAAGATTATTCAACTTATTTCTGAATGATTTTATTTGTTTTGTTGACATTTTTTCTACTGAAAGAGTCTTATTTCATCATCACATACATTTGTAAGCATTACTTTGGTTTAATTTTACTTTAGGCATTATTTTTTATAATAAGCAGAAGTATCTGCCAATGGAATAAGACATTTCCGCTAGGAAATCATTACTTCAAAATTAAGTAGCAAAATATCAAGAAACAGGCTAAATGATTTTATGATATTCCCATATCCCACAATAAGAAATGTTATATATATATTGACTAGATTCCAATTTTAGCCTTATTCCATTCCAAGGCTACTTCAGTAACTTTAATAACTTTAAAGTAACTACAATTCAAAGTGGCAGTTAACAACTAGGTTGACGCGGCTACATTAGTGGCTTATTAAAGTCCAACAATTAGAGTCGTGACAGTCTGGGGTCAGAACGTGGTCAGAACAAGGCAGGCAGATACACACATTCATTAATCAAAACCAGGAGATGAAGCAAAAGTATAAACATCACTAAGAATAGTGATGAGACATAGAGACTTTTCAACTAGCAGACCAAACAAAGGGGTTTGTATACACTAATGTCCTAGAAATGAGCTGGAGTTGTGTGTAGTTATGGAGAGGTGAAATAAGTGAGGTGCAAGATTTGGAATGAGCCATTCTAGATTAGGTCTCCAGGGGTGAGGGCCCTGTTGCAGTTATTCTTAAAACTGCACTACTTAAGTTTTTTGTTAAAATTTAAAGAAGTAGCATTAAATTGAAAGAAACAGCATTAAACACTAATAATAATGTTGGGGGATGTCATGATAGATTTTGTGGAGTTTTCAAATGACGCCACATGTCTTATACATATTGACGTCACACACCAGAGTCAAAAAGAAAGTCCAGCTCTATGTTTGGATCACAAATGCAAAATCAACATTATACTGATGGAGCTAGGATTGTAATAGCAGATCATTCACTAACACCCTCAGAGTTTTGACTGAGTTCTCTTTGAATACTCTTTCAACGCACTTGCAACCGGCAGTTTCATTTGCTCAAGGAAGAGGTCTGAAGCACGAAGCGTTCTTCCACAAGTTGCATGCAATTACACATTTGCACCAGAGAGGTCCAAATACCCAAATCTAACATTGCAAAGCTTAGAGCCAAAAAATTGAGTAACAGACATTTGGGCCTGCTGGTAGATCCTAGCCATTTGAGGAGATGTTTTTGTTCTCTATCATATAACTTTTTTACAGTTAAGACATGCATACCAACTACTGGATGCTTGTAAAAGAGCAC
Organism: Pygocentrus nattereri; assembly: GCF_015220715.1. Classification (NCBI taxonomy): domain Eukaryota; kingdom Metazoa; phylum Chordata; class Actinopteri; order Characiformes; family Serrasalmidae; genus Pygocentrus; species Pygocentrus nattereri. The sequence continues at coordinate 23,134,159 of NC_051211.1, forward strand.
AGGATCTGTCATTGGCATTCAGACGTTGGTTTAGTGATGCAAAATTCAAGATCATACACCATAAAATCTCAGAACAGACCTAACTAACTGCAGGTAAAGAATAAAGGTAGTGATTTGTGATTTGTGCCTATGGTTACAGACTTGCTGTTAGTTTGTTGTATTTAGATTTCTGTAAACTTCAGCACCTGCGCAATATGAATGGCACCTCCATCACCAATAGAGTTGAAGGCCATGTTGAGTGTTAGGAGGTTCTTGTTGGCAGAATGTACTGTGGAGAGAGCTGAACCAATCAAACATGCTCCCTCCTCTCCTATACAGTTGTTCCGCAATGACAGGTGGGTTATCCTAGCAGTGGCAGGGAAAAGGACTGGTATAGTTTAGAAGCAAAAAAACAGTCTATGTGTACTGGTTCAAAAGCAGATTAGCACATAGACCTCTGAGGATGTGCTTCATAGTCAATGGCATGGCCAAATAAGCCTTTTATCTTTAGAGAAAAAATCAATGCTGTTTTTGAAAATTGTCACTGTAGCACCCTGTGGGGAAAAAATTGCAAAGTTGATATGTTTAGTGCTATGAATTATGGAGTCATTTACAAATCGAACACTCTTGCGCTCAACTAATGTCACTAAGTTACATGAAAGTAAAGCTACTCTTATAACTATACACTACTTCAATATCAGACTGATGCACAGACAGACAACAGGGAGGCTCAAGCTCCTGATCTTTTCCCTTTAGTTTATTGGAGCGTATTACACATAGCCTCAGTGGTATAGGCTGAAATATTTTAGGCAGTACTGAGAAAAGTGGGTAAGCCAACAGGTAGATACAGTTTTCAAATGTGTCATGTCCCACAATGTCATAACATCACCCTACATATCCCAATGCTTCTGCTCTGTGGTGATACAAAACAACAGCAAGACTGTGTACACATCAACCAGAATTCTGAATTCATATAAACACAACCAACAGTGCTGCATTCTTCACTATAAATCATGGGTCAGCCTGTGATAGGTACAGCTTTTGCCCAATGAAGGCTAAAACATGGCCATGGCAGGAGGGTCTAATGAAGACAACATAAGTGAGATAAAATCAAACTCAACTGAGATGTAAAAAGACAGGAAAAAACAACACAGCAAACTTAAAAACTTTTTAAAACCTAATTATCCCAGGCTAAAGCATACTACCACAGCAGATAGGAAAAATGTTATAAGATCATTTATGTCTCACCTTTGATATCTTGATGCATTGAAGCAGACATTTGCTTTGACATTTCAGTTTTTGTAGTAAAACAGTTGTAAAACAGTAAGTACCAGTTGTACAGACCACAGATGACTATGATGTTTTTAAAATTTGTTTCTACCTAAATAGATAGAAAATTACTTTTTCAGAGACTAGATCTCACTTTTATCCTGGTCAAAATGACATGCTTGAAACTGCTATTTGCAGAAGAACAGATGAGAAAATCCCCTTCTTGTGTATGGAAAGAAGGTTTAGCTCATAATAAGTGAAATGTAATCTGGCATATTGAGATTTGTAAGGGTGAGAGAGTCGTAGACGAACACAGACCGGTAAGTAGCGTAATTTTAATAAACGGTCAAAGTATCAATAGAGCACAACAGAATTGTGGTCAAAGTCTGAGATAAGGTCAAAAAGGTACAGATCTAACACGACAAAGGCAGAGGCATCCAAAATAGGGGCAAGGCAAAAAACAAAAGTCAGTAAACCAATATGAAAGTCCAGACACATGAAAACAAACGGCACAAAGATAAAGGCTCGGTAAGGTTCAGCAGAACAATACTTCGCATTGTAGCTGTGCAATGTCTGAGCTTAAATGGCTCAACCTTAGAGTCCAGTCTAATCTAATGCAGGTGCAAGTCCTTAATAATCAGGAGACTTAGATCTCTGCCAGGAGTGGGGTGGGGAGTATGAAGTCATGTGAGACTCCAAAGGACTCTGGGAATTGAAGTCCCTGTCTTGCAAGGCTGGATCCAAGCGGTGACAAGATTCTAAATATGTTAAAATTGATTTTTTTGTAAGTAGGTTTTCACAACGGATTTTACAGGTTTTACAAAATATTTACACATTTACAATTTACACATGTGAAAATGACATATTTACTACTAAAATGCACGTCTTACAAGTAAAAACTGACTTATTACTATTAATAGTAACTATGTATATTTGCAAATCAAATTCCTGATACCAATATTTTAACATTTATTAAGTGAAATTAAATTTTCATATGCGTAAATTGAATTCCTGAGATAAAATAAATAAATAAAAGTTAAAAGTTTGCTGTAGTAATTAGAATTCAGCATGTTAATACAATTTTTAACTGTAATAAAATCATTTAGTACCAAATTGTAATATCAACGCTACACTTTATGTTAGCCAAAATTATTACTGTAATTACAATAAATTTGAAAAGGAATTTTAAGATGTTATAATTTGTGTCCTTATACAGGTCTCTTTTTATGGTAAAAATATTTTCTGACTAAGAAACAAATTTAAAAGCATCTTCAGCAAATTCCAACAGAAGCATCACTTGACATGAGTCATTAATATGCATAAGGTCATTTACATGTCTATTCTGATTGGCTCTTGCCTCTTAAAGCCACATTAAAAACACTGGCTTGCTAGTCACCACCACAGTGACTTTTTCTTATTTATCATGTTGCACATTTTGCATGATGGTACACTGTACCATCTTTTATTAATCTGTACTGAGTTTTATCAATCAGGCCCTCTATCTCTCTAAATAACAGTTTCTGCTATGTGATACAAATCAAATTAAATTTCACTCATGTTCAAATTGCCATTTTCTCCCTCAAATATCTATGCATGGGGCTGCTCAACACTATAAAATAACACAGTGCACACACTGTACTATTGTCAAACCCTCTTATTTACCAACTACAATATAAAGACACATCCTCAGAGGTCTATATCAATAAGCTCCTCTTTACGGTTATAGATGCATGTGACCATTTTTTAAATATCTGAGTTTATTATGTCAGTCTGTGTGTGAAAAACACTTACATACTGTCCTCTCCAATGAGGATATGATAACTTTGCTCTGGAATTGGGTTTCCCTCCAAAATGACTGTCCTACCGCAGACAAAGCAAGAACAGAGAGTAGTTCTTAGTTTCCAAGTTTCCAAGGCAAATGCATGAATATTATGACAGATAATAATTTAAGTTGTTTTCAAGTTGCTCCTTGGATGCGGTTCAGAGCAAAACAACCAATTACAAGTGTGATTATATTAGCTTGAAACCAGATTTTTTCATTGATGTATGCTTTAAATTGCAAAATCATGTCTCAAACGTCCAAATGCAATCGTGTACATTTCAATGTAAGAGGCACAGCAGACTAGTGCAAAGCATAAAGATTTCAGTCAAGCCATAATGACTTTCAGTCAACATGAAAAAGTCTAGGACATTGGATAATGAAACTTATAAACGGACCTCTTGTATTTAAAGCTAAATTTGAATGTAATATTTTCACAAGCATTGCTTTGATACTTCATTTTTTTGTTTTGTTTTGTACGGTGTAGCATTTTATTTGAAGTATGGCTCTCTACACAGTCACTCTCCTGTGTCAGTCACCTGAGATGTGAGCACATAGAAATGGTGTTCTTCAAGGAGATCAAAATGCGATCAGTCAGCCTGGCCTGCCACATCCTGAAAATATATCATCATGCGGTTCATAATATATTACATTATACAGTTGTGCGCAAATCCCAGTAAAATGACGTATTTTGTAGATTCTCTAAGTGAAAATAAGGTAAATCGTCAACAAACTCCATATTAATGCTCATGGTTTTAGAATGGGATAGAACAAGCTTTACGTCCACATACTTTTGGCCACATAGTGTATTTTCACTTAAGATATCTACAAACAATGCCATTTAATAATGTTCAAACTTTTTCATTTGTCAGTATATCATGTTATATTTATTAGCGTAGTTTACACACTAATTTACTCACACAAATCATTTATCATATCCAAACATTCAACTACTTACTTTAGACTCTGTAAATTGCTCAGTGATGGTAATATCTTACTCAGCACTTCAGCCATCACCTCATCCACCTGCCAACCTACAGAGTAGCACAAATCATAGAGCATAGAGTGTTTTTGTTTTTTGTTTTTTGGTAAACAGCAGTTACTCTTCTAACATAATGACACTGAACAATACAAGAACCTTGTATTTCAAATTTTCTCCTGCTATCCTGCATACACAATGGTACAATCCTATATTTGTGACATTTTGTGTAAATATTTAGTTTTTGGAGTTAATCATCTTACCAGATATGATGATTTTCTTTGCACTCTGAGAGTCATCATTCTCCATCTCTGCTTGAATGCAAGGTTTTGGACACCAAGTTGTCACAGGGCTTCCAGGCGAGATTTGGGTTTGACTGTCCTCTAAACAGAGAAGTTTGATTTAATTCATTTGATTAATTAATCTTCATCTAAACAACAGCCTTGACAATTTTGCACATAATGAGGAGAACAGCCAGAGCAATAATGAAGGGTTCTGAAGGGTTTAATTCCAAGAATAATCAAAATCACCCAATCAAGGTCTTTGGGGCATCTCAATATTGGATGTTTAAATTAAGCTTGGATATAAACTCTGCAGAAGTGTCTCCAAGATGAGTACTCTTGAGGTAAATCATGGTGTGATCAAAAATGAATGTAACAATGAACCTTTTAACAGGGAATTTCACTGATTTTCCAAAATGTCTGCAAAAATTCTCTAAACCCACTAATGCAAACAGCCGTTCACACTACTTTGGCATGAAATGCTCCATTCCATGCAGGGCATAGAGGGTGCTTTTTCAGATTTATCACTCAGTTTTTACTTCAGTTTTACAATTATCAAAATTATAGGTCAAAACTAAAGAAATTTAGAAATTTGACTGTAAACAAATTGGCTATATTCACACTGTGAACATCACAAGCCACGGTTCCTCTCAGCACCACTGTTAATAACCTGATAATCAGGGATGGGGGAGTAGCTAAGTAGCACGTTACTTTTTGTAGTTAGCTACAAATATTAGTAGCTAGTAGCTGTAGCGCCTATAAATTTTTGTGTAGCCATAGCGGAAATATTTGCTACAATTTCACTACAGGCTTCAGTCAACCTGCAAAATGAACCACAGAGCACGGTCGCCCCACGCACTGATCACCCCATACTAGCAGGCTTAACTCAGGGGTCGCAACAGAAATGTTAAGAAGCCTTGTCCTTTCAGCAATAATGAAACCACCTTGGGAGGAACAACATTTTCTGTCCATTTTACCGTCTTGGCTGTATGTCCCAGTGTGTACTGATGTGCTAAAACAGGCTAGAAATATTACGCAAACTCAGACTTTGCTGTGCTTTAAGATTAGCTTAGCTATAGCTGCTTTTCTCACATCTCAGGAAACTTCTCCACAACTCTCTCAATGTTCCACTTTTTACGAGGTTGAAGTCGCTTTTTTTAATCCTCCAACTACTCGTTCGAATTGTCCCGTTCCTCCTTAAATGGTGCCTGAGGCGCCAGAATGTACTGCTGTGCCATTTAAAGTGGAACGGCAGAAGTCAAACAAGTAGTTGGAGAATGAGAAGCGATTTCATTTTTGCGAGTTGCTGCAGATTAAGCGTATCAGGAAACCAGTGATTTATAAATGTAAATTTAGTAGAACTTTTAAAAAAAATTTGGTGGAATTCCTGTTATAAGCGCAGGTGTAACCCAGAACTGTATTAATGTTTTGAGAAAGGAAAGCTGATTTATACCCTAAATCTATACCCATTGCTCCGCTGTCTGTAGAAGGGAATGCTGCTGTCAGCTGTCTCAGCTTCAGGAGGGGGATTTCATTTATGCCAGCTAATGCACACAGCTCTGGGAAGTCCATCTCCAAATTGCCAGAGCACTGGTAGTCATCTTTGAAGAGAGACCAAAAGTGAAAGTTAGAGCAAGTTTAACAAGATCTACTGGGAAAAAAAACTATACAGCCATTTAATAAGTCATAATGATGAGACAGTTTTCCATAATTATGACTCACGCCCAATCCCATTTCACTTCTTATCCCTACCACTTAGACCTTACCCCGCATGTTCACGTCTGGGGTAGGGCGTCCCGACGCACGCTCCAAGCGGAGTGTTACGTGGGAAAAAAGGAATAGATGGCGGCACGAGCGACCAAAGAAACCCACAAATGTAAGTATTTTCTTGGTGAAAAATTACAATAACCATTGTAATATCTTACTTTAATGCCGTTCCAGTGTTTTATCTTCATAACAACCAAAGAATCGCTGACAGCATTCTGGATGTGTCCCGGTAGTTACGAGCAAAACTTCCTGTTCTGGCACCTCAGGTGTCAGAACTACTGCACCATTTAAGGTGGAACGGGAAATAGCTGACTAAAGCTTCATCTCACCGAAGAATTGTGGGTGGGCAATTACAAATAACTGTCCCACCCATGCTCCTAAAGTCACATTAGGTTGCAGACCTTACCGCTTACGGCAGAGTGGCCTACAGCAGCCTGTTAATGAAGTAGTGTTCTTTCTTATTTCGTAGGGAAGATTTGAACCACTTCCCCCTGTCAGTTCCAACGGGCAGGTGACACTCGAAAAGGCAGGGATGAAAGTAAGAAATGGGACTGATGGGGCTTAAGTAGTTACCTCATTATAATGAAATGAGAATGAGAATTTTTTTTCATAATTATGAAAAAGTATTTATGCTGTCATTATTATGAGATAGAAAGCCATATTTATGAGATACTAGGTCCCAATGACTATACAATTTTTTCCAGTGGAGGAAACGAGCTTGCATGAAGCCCACTTCAAATGTTTCTATAGGAAGAAGCACAAGGCTTTCTACTGACCCCTGCAGGGTAAACCGGGCATTTGTCCTGTACCTACAGCCCTGAAAGTCAGATAGTAACATAAGATACAGATGCAGTGTGTCCCTGTCTACACAGCTGATTAACGAAAACTTCATTTAACTTACTGGTAGATACACACAGAAATGTCTGCTTCTCACAGCAAATCTAAACGAAAGGGGAAGCTAATTGCTAACAGTCAACAGACTCCCAACCAAAGCCAGCCAACCTGCACTCTTCGCAGCGTCGTCCTCAGCTCCAGAGTCTCCTTTCTCTTTGGTGACCTTTTCCGTTCGTTTTTTCATCCTTTTTCAGTCGCAGGTTCTAGAACAAAAGCAACTAAAGAGAGAAAAAAGAGTCGTCTAAATAACTGAGGCGTCAGGAAGGTTATTTTTGTTGACGCGGTTACCATGTCAACAGCAGTACACACGGCGAGGCCGACGCGCTTTTTTGCATTTTGGCGCCCCCTACAGGCTGACTTTATATTTATGACAAGACTGAAATCAAGAGCCAGCCTGAAAGGATTACTGCAGCCGTTAGTCTGAATAAAAGGCCCTCCTGCCTGACCCGTGATCCTTGTAACCCATTTGTAACCCCACACAGTCACACCTGACACCCCGGTGCTGCCTCTACAGTCTTCTTTTAAAACAGCTTGCTCCATCTGTCTAGGAATAAGTAGACACAGAACGGAATGAGGCATAAACAAACAATATTTATTGTATAGACTGTTTCTTTGTAATCTTGAAGAAAAGTGAATGTTTATATTAGCATAAATACTTTCAAACCCAAGTAGAACTTTTGTGCTGGGCAAAAACGCAGCACATTTGCTGACATCAAACTAAGAGAGAAGACAAGTTTACCTAATTGGTGCTCCTGGAAGTCACTTGTTTTTAAAACCGGATGGATGGTTTCCGTTCATCCTCCCATCAAAGCTGTAAACAATACGCAGCTGTGACACGAGGCGGGAAGCAGGGCCCTCGTGTTATTTGTGGGGCCCTACGCAACGTGCACAGTGAGCGTATTGAGCCGACTGGCTCTGGTCTGAGTACATGAGAGAAGAGCAGCTTATTCAGTCTGAATACAGTAATCAGGAGTGGAAAATACAATTAGATAGGCCACTATAAGCATCCTGGAGCATTAAAAAGGGATTCTGGACAAATCAACTTGTGAGGTGTACACAGAGTCTTGCAGAGTGGTTTGATTTGAAATGGGCCATTCTAGAGAAACTTCCCGCTCACAGCGGTAGAGGATGGAGCCAGACTTTTGAAGGTTTTTAATACCTCTAAAAGCTACATCACAGAAAGTAATTGCATGAAAAGGTTGTGAATACGTTGGCTGATGGCTGAGAAGCACGAAACAGTACACATCACTGTAAAGTCCTCTCACTGTAAAGAAATCAGAGTCGGCAACATTTCTTTATAATGAACCATTTCATATCAAACCACTCTGAAGTCCTTTGTTTAAGGGCAAACAGGTGAAATGGGGCATGATGCCCCCTGCCTGCGCTAAGAAGACCCTCTACCAAATTTTGTTAACTGTCTTCTAATTTTTACAAAATATTTAACCTGTCAAAAAAATGTCTTCACAAGCTGTAATTTGTGATCGAACAGGTGAGGATGGCACATTTCCTAACTGCAAAAAAAACGGCAGTCATGGAAAGACTGAGAGAGTTCCAGAGTTTGGGATCATGGCACTGAAGGACCTCCCTCCCAAGGTGGGTCTGGTGCGTGGGACAAATCATTTTTCACAAGAAGACCTGAGAGCGAGAGGGAGTGTAAGAGGTCAGGAGTTCACTGAGGCAGAGAGGAACGAGGTGGTGCAGGGCCAGGACCAGTAGCCACTATAGCTGAGAGAGAATAGAGTAATGTGAGCTGAACTCTTAACATGGGTAAGAGCTCTAACTGCGGAGTTCTCAATACACTGTAGCATTTGTTTAGACTTTATAGGGAGGCCAGCGAAGAGGGAGCTACAGTAACCAATACGAGACATAATGAAGGCATGAACCAAAGTTTGTGCATTATTATCAGTCAGTAACAGGGAAGACAAGCCCCCTTTCATCCTGTTCTTCAGTGGTCAGGACCCTCAAAGGACCACCACAGAGCAGGTATTATTTGGGTGGTGGATCATTCTCAGCTCTGCAGTGTCACTGACGTGGTGGTGGTGTGTTAGTGTGTGTTGCGCTGGTCTGAGTGGATCAGACACAGCAGTGCTGCTGGAGTGTTTAAACACCTCAGTGTCGCTGCTGGACTGAGAACAGTCCACCAGCCACAAATATCCAGCCGACAGCGTCCCGTGACCACTGATGAAGGACTAAAAGATGACCAACACAAACAGCAGCAGCAGATGAGCTATGGTCTCTGACTTTACATCTACAAGGTGGATCAACATGGTAGGAGTGTCTAAATGGAGTGGACAGTGTTTAAAAACTCCAGCAGCACTGCTGTCTGATCCACTCGTACCAGCGCAACACACACTAAGGGTGTCCCGACCTTTGAAGAACAGGGTAAAAGGGGCTAACAAAGTATGCAGAGAACCAGATGGACTAGTCTAATTGTAGAACTACAAAGGACACCCGAATGATAAGTGGAGCTGATAAAATGGACAGAGTGGAGAAACGAGGTGGTTTTAATGAAGAGGCTGGTCAGCGTGTGTGTATATACATACAAACTGTTCTGTACTATTTTTATATAAACGCTTAGATCAACAATGACAAACAAGTAGACCCCAAAAAGTAACAGATGGCAAGAATTTCAGTAGCGCAGTTATACAGGTGAAAATGTAGAACTCCTTCAAACGGTTCAGTAAATGTGTTATGAGATTTCATCCCATTATTTAATAAGAATAGAAATGGGGGTTGTCCCTTGTGTCAAACACGAGACCCGGGGGCCAGATCAGGCCCTCGACACAATCCTTTCTCCCAGCCTGCAGAAGTGTTTTAATTTTCTATTAACATTAGCCCGTTTCTTAATGCGCTGCACTACAGTCCCCAGCATGCACTACATCGTAATGCGCGTTCTGACTCTCCTGCTCCAACAATAATCTATGGGACAGTGGTTCCGCCTCAGTTCTACACAATTCTATGTTTCCACACCAGTCGTATCACCAAAATGCATTTCAGCTGGTCCTGGGGACGTTTCAATTCTTAACTTGTATAGTACTCGTGTAATATTTCAAGCTCTACTACAAGTGCCTGTATTTTACTGCTGCAGTTCTGTGTATTTTGAACAAACGATGGCTAGTTGGGATTGTAGCACCACTCTAATGAAAAATGGAATAAAACATTGTTTTCTCTGGCCCACAGATTTGTCAAGATTTTTTAATATGCCCCCCTCCCTCCCTACCAACCCCCCCAAAACTTTTCTGCTAACATCTGTCCACACATGAAATGGATGTAGAGGCCAGGTAAAGTGAGCAGAAGAACAAGGCACCTCTAACGCTGTATCGCAGATAAGAGCACAGGACTCCGAGTAATTCAAATAACGGTACACAATGTAAATGTTCTATTCAATAGTTAAAATTCACTTTATTTGCAGATGTATTAATTGACTATCCATACAATTAAAATATGCTTTGACTGTATACCTTGAGTATCAATAGTTATGACCTAGTAAAGAACTATCACATGATTCTTGGCTAAATGTATGAGCAACAGGCAGGTATATTCACAACAATGTAGTGCTTTTTATTAAAAAACAAACAAACAAACAAAAAAACAAAACAAATAGAATATAAAACAAAAAAAAAGTAAAAACCAACAGCATTTTCATGACTTTTAGAATCATAATTACAAACTTTTAACCAGAGTGGAAGAAGTTTTGACAAACTGTACACAACACAAAATGTCTGTCAGTCTGTCCATATACAATGCTTGCATGTTATTTTTGTGATTGTCTAAAAATAACTAAACAAATCACACAAAAACACACAAATACAAGAAATACAAGCATCATAATTATGACCGCTATCACAAAAAGGAACCATTTTTTCCAATTTGAAGGAAAAAAAAGAAAAAAAAAAAAAGAAAAAGGAGATTAAGAACATGATATTCAGCTGACAGGTTCTTTTTTCTCTTTTTGTTTTTTTTTTTGTTTTGTTTCCATCTAAAATATCGTTTTTTTACATTTTTACGTTGGTTTGTTTTTTTAGTGTTCAACACTTTGCAGCAAAAAACGAGGGGTAGCTTTTTTCTTTCTCCCCCCTTCAAAAGTAATAATAATTAGAATAATGTTAAAAATTAATAATTACAATGACAGTTGTCAGGTCTGGGGTCACTGTGATGTCCACTCGAGTGCATCTGACCGTGCTCCTCTGTCAGTTCAGGGATTCTTGTTTTTTTTCATGAGTTGAAGATTTCAGTTGCATTTCCTGCTCATCAACCAGAAATGTACGTAACGTTCGCCAGCCACTTCATCCTCCAGCCCAAGCTTAAATGAACAAATATATCAATACAAATGGCATAATAATAATAATAATGATAATAATAGTAATAATAATAATAATAATAATAATAATAATAATACATATAGGGTTGAGTCCTGTACAATACAATACACAAAATCCATTATCAAGATATTGCTTTTGGAGACATCTCTCACATATTCCTGTCTGTATATATACATAGCTTGGCACTATACATTTTCCTTTTATTTTGTCTGTTTCTCCCCCCATTACTCTCCTTTATTCTCTGTTTTTTTCTGTCAGTCCATCAAAGGGGCAGGGATATCTCTCTGTGTAAAAAAGCTGATGCAGGGGGGAAAGAATAAGCAAAAATCTCATTACAATTGGTTTAGAAACGTTGTCCATGGCCATCGAAAAAACATGAAAGACAAAATAAAAAGTAACGTTCTAAATTCCCTCCAGCGCTCGCACTCGTCCCAACTTCCTCCCACAGAAAATGTGACATCACAGGATGTGTTATATCTCACCAATTTTGTCAACTGTTGTCAAGCCCTTTTTTTGTTTTTTTTACATTTTTTTTTAAAATCTATTAAATGTTGTCTGAAATTTTTTCTGACGGGTTACATACAGTTGGGCCAGCACGCAAACAAATGAACACACACGCACACACATACACGCACACACAGGTCAAGACCATGGCATTCTAAGGCGTTACAGTTAAAGTCAGTGCACCCCCACTGGTTAACGATCCTGTTGAGCTGGTGAATCAAACACTCAAAAACGGGGCAGGGCTGGCTGCTTCACGGACCAATCTCCACGCGTTCATAGACCGAAGCTAAACTAAGTTAAACGTCACGCTTTTCCCATAACAGAACACCCCACCCCCAGCCGCCCTGTTTCATTCCTAATGTAATTACAGTATGACAGAAAAACAAACAAAAAAAAAGAGATTATATTCATTTGTTTTGCTTTTATCACGCAGTATTATTCAATACTGTGTCTAGTGTTAGTGTGTCTCGTCCGTACGTACACCTCTGGGAGCGAACAATGTCCATGTTGTTAAACATATTTAATAATAATAAAAAAAAAAAAAGTGCAGTTAGCCATTGCTCTTTCTCTGCTGCTCCCTTCCTCCTCGCTCTCCACTCCTCCCAGTCCACGGGCAGTGTCTGTGCGCTACACTGCACCTCCTATGTCACTCCTCCTCTTCCTCTTTCTCAGTTCTCTGTAAATGTATGTTTGTCGTTACCGACAGCCAGGGGGCACTGTCCTCCCAGTCTTCTCTTTAAATCCACTTGAATGTCCTGACCGGTCCATTCACAGAGGCCTCAGAATGTATATAGTACCACTTGCTGCCTCGAAAACATTGACCTCTGGTGATGCTCAGAAATTGTAAGACCGTTAGATGACAACTCAGTCATAGTTCATACATGTTCGTTTGAATTTCAAGGCTTAAATAATTTTTTCTTCTTTTTCTTCAGTTTAAAGCGCCTGGAGTATATGTTCCTATGTTTATTTGAGTCCTTGACACTTGAGTCTTTGCATCGTACTTTTTTTAACGCATCGAGGTGATAACAGGATTCTCTGATCGCTGTGTCCTGTGCACTTACGCTAGGCTAGGTTCCTTTTTCACCCTCCTTTAGAAAGAGAGCGAACAGAAGGACAGAAGTATGAAATATAGGTACGTCACCGCCCTCCCAGCGTCTCTCCTCTCATACCTTCCTCCCTCTTTCGGCTGTTTTGTCGCCCCTCCTGCATATCTTCTTTTTTCTTTTTTTTTTTTTTGCTGTGGAAGAAAAAGGGGGCTGTGCTCCTCAGGCAGCATTGATGACATCACTTCCTGCTCACAAAGTCACTCAGCCCAAGCGTCCGTCTGCGCAGTCGACGGCCGGAGCCCTCCTCAAGAAGATAAGTCACGTCTATCGCTGTAGGACAGATTTTAAAGGGCATTAAACTGCTGATAAGACAGATTTTCATGGTACATGTAGTTGTCTAATTTATTACGTACATCTACCTTGTATTTGCACTCACTGGCCATTTTATCAGCTACACTCAGCGTGCACTCTGTAGGTTTAAAATTACTCAGCGTCACTACTGGGCAACCAAAGATATCTAGTCAACAGTGGCTCTGTGGTGAGAAACTAACCACTGATGAAGGAGTAGAGCAGGGGTTCCACACCTCCCAGTCTTGGCGACCGCGCTTTTGTGTTTTCCCTCTTCTACACACCTGATCCAGCCAACAAGGTGCCTGTTAATAAGCTAATGAGCTCAATCACAGGTTACTTACATGTTCAGCACTGGTCACCAACCCTCCTCCTGAAGACCTTCTTTTCTGCAGAGCACTGTGCTAACCTGCATCTAAGACCCTGTTCATGCCTGATCATGTTATGCATCTTGAGCATCAGGATTATATCAGGATTATCCATATAGAAATGCTGGTGTAAATATTCCCCAAGACACATTTAAAAAAACAGATTCAAACACATCTGATCATTCTTACCACTTCAAGAGCTGGTCTGAGATATACAAGAGTCAATGCATCTGTTTTCTCCCAACTCTGCATCTGGATAAGATTCCCACTATAATATTTATCTTGAGTTTAACTCAGTAGCCTTTATCGGACCAAGCTAGATAAAATTAAAATTTTAGTTGTTCTTTACTTAGCTTCATTATTCATCACCTCACCACAATTCATTACATTATAACACGCATTATACATGAGCATGATGACTAATACAGGAGGCTAATTATTCGAAACTGTTATCGTCTTGTAAATTTTGGTGTAAAGCCAGCATAAGGAAATAAATAGCAGAAAAAAGCTGATTTCTGCCTTTTTTTTTTATGGTGGTCGTACATGAGCTGATTTGCATGTTACGCATCATATAGCAGCTGGATTTCAACCTAATTGGAGACATTTGATTACCAAGTGCAAACGCACGGGGTTAAAAAGGTTACAACCCAGATGCAAGTAACGTGAAATGACCAGACATAAACGGGGTCTAGCACGTCATGGACTACAGTCAATAATAATACAGTAAGTTCACCTATATGGTAGGTGTAACAGACAAAACGACCAGTATAGGTACAAGGTGGATGTACATAATAAACTGGTAACAGGGTTTCCAGATTCAAATCCTGGTCTTTTGAACTTTGTCAATTCTTTCTCACCATTCTTGCTGGGTGCCCGATGCAGCAGGTGTAGTAGTATCTTGTTCAGCCGTTCCCTCTGTGCCTCCTTTCTTCCCAGAATGGAGGGATGCAAGGGTGACGACGAAAGTGACAAAGAGGTGCGAGCTTCCATCTCTGTGCCTCCTCCCCTCTCCGTGGAGCCCTCCTCCACCTCCCTTCTCTCGTCTTCCTCGTCCACCTCTTCGTCATCCTCCTCATCCTCCTCTTCTGCGCTTCTACTCCTCTCCTGTTGTGGTGCTAGCGTGGTCAGTGCAGAGGAGGAGTCCTCGTGGGCTCGGTCTACTTCTTCATCTGCTCCTCTACCCGCACTTTCTTCTGTGTCTCTGGAGAAGGCCACAGACAGCTGGTCACATGACCCGCTGGGAGAAGGGTCTTCATCGCAGGCTGCTGCCCCTTTGGACCGTTCACTCTTCCAGGCTGAACGCCCACCATTCCTCTTGTAGTTATCTGGCACAAAGTGAGGCTGAGAGAGAGAGAAGAGATGAGATCGGGACATGAGATCATGCAAGTCAGAGGAGGAAAAAAGGTGACATTCTTTTCTGTTTAATAGGCTACTAGTGGTCGAAGAAGTCAGCCAAAAAATGGAAGGTTCTGAGTTCAAATTCTAGACCAACTGGGTATACCTGGTTATGCCCTTGGGCAAAACCCTTAATCTCCACTGCCTCAGGTGGCACTGCTCTAATCCCAGACTAGGCATAGTTAGGCAGCAAAAACCACAATTTCTGCTGTAGGACAAAGTTCATAACATAACTTAAATAGACTTCTCATGAAAAAAGACTTCATTTCTCATGAAATAAGCATTTCAACTGCCAACTTGTCGTAAATGTTGGTCTATTAAACATGTTTATAAACAGGGTCTCCCTAACAGGCTAAGCTGATACACTGCATCTCGATCTTCTTCTTCTTTCGGCTGCTCCCTTTAGGGGTCGCCACAGCGGATCATCTGCCTCCATCTTGCCCTATCCACTGCCTCCTCTACTTTCACACCAACCATCTCCATGTCCACCCTAACTACATCCATAAACCTTCTCTGAGGTCTACCTCTTCTCCTTCTACCCGGCAGCTCCATCTCCAACATTCTTTGCCCAATATATCCACTATTCCTCCTCAACACATGTCCAAACCATCTCAACCTGGCCTCTCTGGCTTTATCTCCAAACTGCTCCACCTTCACTGTCCCTCTGATCTGCTCATTTCTAATCTTGTCCAGCCTTGTCACTCCCAACGAAAATCTCAGCATCTTCATCTCCGCCACCTCCAGCTCAGCCTCCTGTCTTTTAGACAGAGCCACAGTCTCCAAACCATACATCATAGCAGGACGCACTACTGTCTTGTAAACCTTCCCTTTCACTCTTGCTGCTATCCTTCTGTCACACATCACCCTCTTCTTCACCTCTTTTCTACACTGGCCATTGCTCTGGATGGTTGACCCAAGATATTTGAAGTCATCCACCTTTACGACCTCTACTCCTTGCATCTTCACCTTTCCACCTGCCTCCCTCTCATTCACACACATGTATTCCGTCTTGTCTCTACTGACCTTCATTCCTCTCCTCTCCAGTGCAAACCTCCACCTCTCCAGATTCTCTTCCACCTGCTCTCTACTCTCACCAAATGTCCATCAAAGTACAATGTCATCTGCAAACATCATGGTCCATGGAGCCTCCTGCCTGACCTCATCTGTCAACCTGTCCATCACCATTGCAAACAAGAAGGGGCTCAAAGCTGATCCCTGATGTAGCCATACCTTCACCTTGAAACTATTTGTCACTCCAACTGCACACCTCACCACTGTCTCACTATCCTCATACATGTCCTGCACCACCATAACATACTTTTCAGCTACACCTGACTTCCTCATACAGTACCACAGTTCCTGTCTTGGCACCCTATCATATGCCTTCTCTAGATTCACAAAGACACAATGTAGCTCCTTCTGACCTTCTCTGTACTTCTCTACCAACACTCTCAACGTAAAAATTGCATCTGTGGTACTCTTTCTGGGCATGAAACCAAACTGCTGCTCACTGATCTGAACCTCTCGCCTTAGCCTTGCTTCAACAACTCTTCCCCATAACTTCATGGTGTGGCTAATCAACTTTATACACTGCATCTTGATATCTCTACAAAAACAAAAGGTTGACATAAAAGGAAAAACCAAGTTAAAACTTGAAATTGGCATCAAGAGGGCATGAGACTTAACTGGGCCTAAGTTCTGAAGTTGAACCTGACCTAAGTTCATCTATATTCTGTGTGAACCTGCCCCAAGCCCAACCACCACTGCCACCAACCAGACTAAATAAAACTTTGTAGACAGCACCTGCTAAGACATCTCACAGTGTAGTGAAATGACAATCATCAGATCTGCAAAAACAAAACATCTAATTTCAGCTATCTAAAATATTAACTGTTTCCACTGCACTTTTGCTGATTTATCAGTTTAATTGAACATCATTGTTCAATTAAACACAAAAGTTTTTAAACACAAAAATATAAAATATAAAAACAAACTACATAATGCTGGCCTCATGGACCTCTAGTGCAGTTAAATAAATTAAAAAGTAAGCAGGAAGAATAAAGTGAGCAGAAAACCCAAAGCATAGGTAGATGCAGGTCAAATATCTCCTAATGCTAAGAGATGAGCTATTAGAAGCCCGACTTTGAAACCAAGTGCAACAAATATTTGAAAAATGTCCAAATTCAACCAAACCCACAAGGTTAGTCATGTTGAGGTGACAAAAACATACCAAGGTCTAGGTAGGAATAGTGATCACAGAAGGTGACCATCAGAAGAATGGCAAGGTTTTATTTCAGCAGTGGTCAATAAGCTCTACGTATAATTGAGTATCTTTTGCATCAATCTTTGAATCATACTGTAATCACATCACTAAATCAAGATCAACAGAACTTTCACAGAACCAGGAAACTTCCAATTCCTACTCACCGAAAAATCCCTCTTGGGTGTTAGCCTCTTGGGGAAGTGGTTGAAGGCGTAGGGTTTGGTGCAGACTGGGTAGCGGTTGCGGTGGATCTTGTAGAAGAGGTGCGCAGACTTGTCTAATCGATAATCGCAAATGTACACATCCTCCTCCTTCACACCTTTCGGCCGACCTGAGCGCACAGGTTCAGAGAGAGACAAGGTCAGAGAATTAAAGAGTAAAACAGTGTGTGTGTGTGTGTGTGTTTGTGCGCATGTAAAATATTTGCCAGGCATGACTTCTTCCCATATAAGAGTGAAGAATCCCTCTGGCATTGTCATTCTGTGTGACTGAGCAAGTGTAAAGGAGAGAATGCCACCCTGGCAATGAGCACAGAACATTAAATCCAGCACAAATGTGCCAATATGCCAGTGAGTTTCTTTAGGTTATTTCTGTAAGTCAGTGCATTATTGAGAGTGAAAAGTGTATCTCACCCTTGCAGTAGGTGTACAGGTCTAGAACGCAGCAAGTCCCCACCACTGCCTCCAGAGGAATGATCTCATAGAGAGGCACTCGGAACAGCTCGTTATGGTAGAAGCGGCGTGAGGGCGAGTGGTGGGTCTCGTGAGGGCGGAAGTAATGATGACCGAAGGCAAATCTCTCACCCCTTTGAGAGAGAAAGAGAAGGAAAATCACATTCAAAAGCAAAAAAGTAAGTTTAATTTTTATTTTTTGATAAATATGGCATCCATGCACTGCTGTGAGCCACCTGGTAAAACCTGAAAAAGGCATTTAAAAGTCAGAGGCTTTTCTAAAGATTTTTTAAGGCCATGTCATACATAACTCATATGTCTTATTGTCACATGCACAGGCATAGAAAGAAGGTCCAGTTTGAAATTATCCTCAGATCCAACCACTCAGAGAAGGGGCCCGAAGCACAGCCGACATTACAAAATGTTCTTCCGCACGTTGCATGCAATTAGGCATTTCCACCAGAGAGGTCACCAAATTCCCACCATGAAAGTCCAGCTTCATAGAATCAAAGCAGTTTGCAGTGAACTACGTACCAACAAACTTCTGTAGCTAATTTTGGTTTTAAGCGGAGCAAATGTCTGATATTGCAAAATTCCACAAATGTGAATGGGAGAACTTACTTTTCATTTTTCCAGAGCTTCTCGATGCGGAAGATGTCCAATTTGTCTCTGTTGATATGGGAGAGGAGGCGGTAGGACTGGCGCACGGGCTGGCCCTCCAGAGTGCGTCTGCTGTCCCTCATCAGGTACACACAATCACCTGTAAAACGCAAACACAAAACACACAAAATAAAATAAGCATGTGTCAAAAACCATAATAAAACATCAGTATTTCAACAGGTTACATATGCACTCAACATCCTACATTCTGATTCAGTAACACACTCAGACATACAGAAGTGAAACATACAGGTTTATAATAAAGTTAGGCGATATGGAAAAACTGTAACATCATGATCACTTTGAGATTTTTATTCTTAAGATATGCGTCATGACATCCTGTTTTTCAGAGGTTTGTTAACTTGAAACAGACCAAATAAAAGAACCACTGCTACCACATTTTAAAAAAAATACTACTAAAATATTTAAAATTTCAACTACAACATTTCAACTACAACATTTTCAAAAAATTACTACTAATAGGTTTTTAAAAATTAAAAGTCTATTAGTACTATGATTTTTATTCAATGTTTAACATGCTGCTCTGCACTACATCAAATTAAAACAGGCCTAATTAATTTTCTTTTTTAATGAAACATGCATTTGGTCAGTGCTCTCTAAGTATTGCTAATATTTAAAAAAAAGCTCAGAAAAGCTCAGTTCGTAACAGATCTATCACCTGCACGTATGCACACACTCACAACCACAAACATACCTTGGTGTAGCAGCAGCTCATCTCGGAGCAGGCAGATGTAGTAGATGGAGCCTGACTGGGCGTAACTGGGCTGAGGCACCATGGGGACCTCCTATTGGGTGAGAAGAAACATGACAACAAAGGAAATGAGGAAGACACATTATATAGTATGTCACATTATATAGCAACTCATAAATGTTACTGAATGTCCCTTTAATACTTCAGTACTAAAGAAACTTAGTAGCAACTCAGTTCATACAACTCAGCAGGTTTTTTTTGTGGCAGAGGCAATGATAGTCAGGGTCAAAGAACGCAAAAGGATCAGGGTCGTGGGTAACAGGGGTGAAAAGGTTAAATACCCTGTCCACTGGGCGAGGATCACACTGCTCACAAAGATAATGCTCCACTTCTGCCTCCAGACGCATGCAATCACAATGCTGCCAGACCTAGGAAAGGAAGAGAGAAAGGGAGAAAGAGAATGTTTTAAAAAAGAGGACAGATTTTATGGTTGCTGTCACATTCCTCTTTCCTACCCACAGTTAAAGATTCTTAAAAGAGTTTTCAGTTAAGGCAGGAAAATGGTCCCTAAGAATGCTACAAATGCTAATCAATCTTAAGTACTACATGTCTGGCCCAAGCTCCTGAGACCTATGGATGACCTTTCTCTGTTTGTCCTTAAAATAGCAACTTAGACTTTAACTATCTGGTCTAGCTGAGAGTCTTGTTGACTGGCCTATAATTAGCAAAACTTGGCAATCAATCATTAGCAAGTTATTTGCTGTTTACATGGGCCAACCTGAGAACAAGCACACAGGAATGAAAGGAGGACAGTTTGATAATCAATATTGATTCCTATAGCACATGAATAACAAAAAACAGTGGGTGAATGTCTGTTCACTCCAGTTAAACATGAGGCAGAAGAGAATTTTAATTTAAAACATACAGTGGCAAAAAAAGTACATGAACCTTTTGGAATTTTATGGTTTTCTGCATTAGTCATAAAATGTGATCTGATCTCAATGTCTTCAAGTCAAGTGTATTGACAAATACAATGTGCCTAAAATAGTAACACACAAAAAAATATGATCTTGCAGGTCTTTATTGCACACACTCATTCAACATTCAAAGTGGTAGTGGAAAAAGTAAGTGAACCCTTGGAATTAATAGCTAGGTTGACTCCCCCTTGGCAATAACCTCAACCAGGCGCTTCCTGCAGCTGTGGATCAGACCTGCACATCGTTCAGGAGGAATCATAAGCCATTCTCTTGTGGACTTCAGTGGCTCCAGTGTTTTGGGTTATTGTCCTGTTGCATCACGCAACTTCTACAGAGTTTCAGCTGACGTACAGACACTCTCACATTATCTGGTAGAATTTTTTGATACACTTGGGAATTCATCTTCCCCTCATTGACTGTAAGCTGGCCAGTCCCTGATGCAGCAAAGCAGGCCCAAATCATGATGTTCCCTCCACCATACTTTACGGTTGGGATATTTTCATGGTGATGTGCAGTGCCTTTTTTAAAGCCAGATGTAGTGCTGTGTGTTCCTTCCAAAGAGTTCAATCTTAGTATCATCTGTCCACAAAACATTTTGCCAGTACCGTTGTGTCAAAGTGCTCTTTCGCAAACTTCAGGCGTGCAGCAATAATCTTAGTAGTAACAGCGGATTCCTTTATGGCGTCCTGCTACAGACAACCTGCAAGGTTTTACGGACTGTAGACTCATGAACACAGACGTTTGCTTGTAACAATGACGCCTTCAAATCTTTGGCCGTCACTCGAGGTTGTTCCAGCTTTGTAAATCAACAATTTTTGATCACAGATCCTCTGAAATCCTTCTTGTGCAGAGCAAAGTTTGAAAAAGTTTGAGTGGTTTTTATCAGTCAAAGTAGCTCTAGTCCACACCTCCAAACTCATTTAGCTTTTTTGAGATCATTAATTCAAGGGTTCACATACTTTATCCACTAGCACCGTGAGGTTTTTATGGTTGTTCTCAATGCAGACATGAAGGATCAAAAACTTTTTGTGCTATTATTTTAGGCACATTATATTTGTCAATATGCTTGAATTGGATAAGGATCAGATCACATTTTATGACAAATTAATGCTGAAAACCATTAAATTCCAAAAAGTTCACTTACTTTTTCTTGCCACTGTATACTGTTTTAATATTTAAAACACAAGTAAGCTCCTTGAAAACACTGGGTACATTATTTGCCCAACAAGCTCTGCAGGCCAACCTTAACCTCTATTTACTGGACACAAAACCAGATTTCCACTAATTTTTTGAAAATACCTATGACACCCTGACAGCACTTTAGTTGCTTATGGGCAAGACCCCTCCTCAAAAAAAACGTATCATTTAACAATGTTGTTACTTCACAAATCATTTACTTAACATTACTGCTCAACTAGCCTACAAGAGTCACTGTCATTTACTGGGTCACTGACTGAGTGACAGATCCAGCATCTTTGACTGCCATTGTAGAAATGCACACGCACTGCTCATGTCAAACAGTAATTGGCAGTAGACACACCATTAAATGTCACTCTCATTTTACAACTCAAGCTTACATATAAATAAAAAAAGCAGAAATGTATTCACGAAAACACACTATGAATCATACCAAGCCAACATCATGTAAAATGACACATCAGCAAGTACTTTGAGTTTGAGCCGAGTCTGAGTTCAGTTGGAGTTATAAAGCTGCATAAGTAGCTCTATTTAGCTATTTGATCAGGTGAGGACAATGAAGATAATTGGTACATGACCATTTAATGCATCAGAATGTAATAGAGAACCCTATTTTCATGTCGATTACCATTTTTAGAATAATCATTTTGTAAAGAGTTCTCCAGTTAAATAGCCTCAAAACTATAATGCTAGCTCTATTAGTATTTATACTAGCAGCTATAGAATGAGTGGTTTTGCTCATATTTTTATGTCCAACATGAAATGCGAATCATCACATTGTGAAAAGTTTGGCTAGGCCAGCTCCAAAGCTATAAAGTTAACGCTTTAGCGAACAAATGATTTTAGCTCACATTTTGTAAATCTCAAAAGAAAACGCATTTAGCTTGATCCTACACAAGACTGAGTAACTATAGACATTTCTAAGAGAGTATGAGTGTGGGTATGAGTAGAAATCATTGTCTGACAGATATGTTTCTATTAACAGTCGGTTATTATGTTAATTAGACCTAAAGAGCTAAATCTGTTCTTATAGATTCAATCAGGACATAGCAGTAGACACACCATTATGAATGTGTGAATATACATACACTGTAACGTAGACACTACTGTGATAAATGATAGTGAGCCACCAAAACAAGGCTTGACTAGTCTTTTTTCACATAAACGCATCTCTAATGGCGTACAGCAGCAGGACTCACCATGCATTTTTCACACTGGATCATCAGGCCCTCGTCCTTGTACATGCCACAGATGCAGCGGATTACGTCGTCATCCTTGTCATGGCTGCCGGGCCCATGATGGTGATGGTGGTGGGCGTGGTCACGCTCCAGAGAATCGGAGCTGTCAGCCTCACTGGCTGTCTCGCCCACAATCTCGTCAATCTGGACGGCAGCCTCGTGCCGTGCGCCATAGTAGGCCTTACGCAGCCTGCACACGTCCCGACCAACAGGCGACTTGCGGCCGTAGTATTTCTTTAGAGGGGAGAGCACAGATTAATATTAAATTAAATATTAAATTAGTATTAACTCATAGAAATTATGTAACATTTGAATGTTAATAAAACTAAATATAACTAAACTCAGTTAATTAAATTTAAAATAGTTAATTACAATTAACTAAAAGAACACTAACAGTATAAGATATATTGGTAGCAGATATGTAATGTACATACATAGCCAAAGCACTGATGCAAATACTGTAACTACTGTAACGGCATTTTGGATAGCACAGTAAATAACACCACTGCAATACACCAGTAAGAGACCACAGCAGGACTCCTAATGTTAAATTTGAAAATTAAATTTCATACATTCTTACTCTGAATGTACTCTGAACTCTTGAATGTAAATGTTATGACTATGCAAAGTTAATCAATGGTCTGCCTTTAGAGAGTCATGTCCTGTGATATTTACTGCACTTCATATATTATAGTCTAAACTTGCTATAAACTGGACAAAAGATTATGGGTTACTGATATTGGCCTGACATTCCGTATAGGTGCATCCCTAAAAATTGATGGTGTAGCAAGATTAGACCTCTAGCCAAATTTATTATGGCTGTCAAACAGCATTGGGGAACAGTTATATTTGCCAATAATTGCCTTTTCTTGCTGGTTGAGTTTTACCTATTTGCAACAGTTGAAACTGAGACTAAAGCAATGCATTACAAGGCCATGCAATACCATTTACACTTTTTTCAACTAGCAAACAAGAGAAATGAATGAGGTTGGACGTCAGCAGCCTTGCCAGTGATCTTTCTCTTGTGTCAATGGGTACATCCATATTGCACAAAAAAAGACGGCTGGCGTCAGACTGACCTCAGCGTTGCGGAACACTTTGAGCATGTCCGCATCAAAGGCCTCCACGGTTTTGTAATGTCCAGTGAGGATCTGTTTCTCTATGGTACTGAGGTCCAGAGGGTCAGAAACTTTCTCATAATACTGCATGTTCCTGTAAATACACACACACAAACACACACACTTATATATACATTTTTATATTTACATTTTTTTTTGTAAGCCCCCAAAACATCAAAAGTGCTAATGATTCATGTGTCACTGTGACTATTACGTATATCTCTGATTGGTTCTGTTCATTACTGCTGATTCAGTTTAAGGTGCTGATTTAGTGTTCTCTACTGCTCTGTTTCTAGGTTTAGTTTACTGCATTTTTGTGTTCCCCTACTCCAACACACTGCACTCCTTTAATTACTGACCTACTCTGCTTCTGTAGGGGTCTTAGCAGTGGGTGTGGGAGCACAGTTTTATCCAGTACACTGCTTGAAATTCTTTCTCAGATATGACTTTTGCCATAACTGTTATACCAAAGGCAATTGGTACAAGCAATGTAAACCTCATTAGCCTGTTTAGCCAAACAGCAAAACCAGGGACGTTTCTATCAGGTTTCAAATGAAGAAAATGCAGCAAAAAAAAGCAATCCCTCGACCAACCTGGTTTGTTTTCAAAGCAGCAGGCATAAAGGAATGGATGGACTTTTGGGGTTAGCCTAAGCCTTACATGTACATCTAAGCACTTCTGTTTACTCTGGTACTCAAAAAGGAGCATTCAGAGGTATCAAACAAAGTTCTTGGTTTTTGTGCATGGAAAAAAACATGGAACAGCTGGTACTGTGACGTGAGAAATGCAACAATGATGAAGTTGGCTTCTTATTTAAATTCTACATCTAAATGATGCATCAATTACATTCAGACACCGGTACAGGTGTTGGAATATAAAAACTGCTCCATTTAAGGGGGAAAGTAAAATTTGAACAAAAAGATAACAAATAAGCCAAGCCGAGTTGTGTAGAAATTAAGACATAAAACAAGCTTTAGTAATGTTTTTGTCAGACCCACAGGGCTAGTATATTAAAGCCATACTGAATTAGGTTTATCTACACATCATTCAGTTTCCTTTTTACTTTTTCTGTACATTTAACACATTTTTTTTCTACAGAATGAGGTTTACAAAAGCATCTTAATGTCTACTTCAAAAAAAGAAAGAAAGAAAAAAAAAAAAAAAAACAGAAATATATATAATTTTTTGGCCACACCACCCATTACTAATACACATACAGTATTCCAGACTGAATATTATATTTGATCAAGAAACAGGCTAAATAACCCAAAACACACCCCCATGAATCTATTTTAGGACAACAGTGATCAAACAGAGCAGATTAAAACAGTAAATGATCAAAAGTATACCTCTTCCTAGAAGGCAAATTAAGCAGGGGAGCAGCAAGCGTCTGGCCAGCTGAATCTAGATGGAGAAAGAGAAGAAGAAAATTTCTCAGAACAAGGCGTGTGTGTGTGTGTTTGAGGGACATAATGATTTATTTCAATGCTTGTAATAATAAGTAAAGTCAAACATGTCTTATTTCATAACTGTATCAGATCAACACGACCACCATGGTTGGCAACATATAAAATGACTGTTCAGATGAATCTATATGAAGCCACCAACTTCATGCAGTCTCCCTCCCTCTCTTGAGGCCTTTCAGTAAAAGTAGCTCTTACACAAAGGGATCCAGCACCTGCCGATCTGACCTACATCAGTGCAGCGTTAGCATTTTGTATCTATGTTTATCGTAGAGAGATTATATTAAGCCTGCTGGAGAGTGTGGTAAACAGCATATTTCTCTAATTAACAGTGCATGTTGGCAAATGTGCTTGTTTGGCAAACCAGGTGAAATATTATCATAATTTAATGAACTAAACCTGTCCAGCTTTACAAGTAGTGAGTGCTTGTGTCATACTGGCACACTCTCCATTTAAAGAAATGTTGGGATGCTCATGGTGCACATTTTGTGCAAACCCATCATTACAAATGTTGCACCCGTGTTGATAGCAATGCGTTCAGAATGGTTCACAGAGGAAATGGCTGGGGAATAATGATAAAATGGCAGCAATTTACTGTTGAGAATTCATCATACAGCTGGTACATTACATAGAGCATTTCTCTTATAGTGAATGATTTCAAATACATTTCCATCCATTAAAAAACTAATTCAACCATTAATATGGAAACAAAGTTACTCTAGATAAGTAAACAGTATTACAGAAACATCCTAACAACACAAAATTTCCTAAATTCTGTCCTATCTTTAAGACAGCACCAGTAGTGTCCTAACTTCTGTTTTAACCATCTGTTTATATTATTTTTAGGCAACTATTACAGGCAGCATAGTTACCGTGGTTACATTATGTTTATGTATATTGCAAAACAGTGATTTCAATTGTGAGACGTGAGAAATCCTAGACAATGCAGACATCCCCACTAATACATCTGATCACCTCTGTGCCTTAATGATGATGAAAACTTGTCAAATAAAATATTGCAAGGATGGTGAATAATGAGTTGAACTATAGCTGTTTATTAGAAGGAACAATGTAGCACGGTCAGCTAAAGTGTTTGGGAAATGGAAACTGAATCTGGGTGGCACCTCTCTGATAAACAGCAAGGGGAAACACTCACAATATCCTTAAATCTGAACTTTGGTTTGGTTTTAACCTTTTTTTTCATAGGTAATGATAGCTCTTACTTGCATTTTTAAAATGATGTTCATTGCATGTTAACTCATCAGCTGTGCACATATTGTCCATCTCTAAAAGATGTCCATCACTAAAAGCTCCCTTACAAAGTACTGTCACATGAAATAGTTACAAATGGGCTGCCTGACACCAAGATATGGCTGCCCTGTACTGTGGCTCATTCAAAAAGCAGTTCAGGCTGAAACACTCCTTATAACTGACAACTAACTTTCTGTAGGCTAAAAACGCACATATATATGTTAATGTGTTGATTCCAATGAGACCACAGGAAGAATCAACGAAAACTGGGCTTGGGTTTTTGCAGCTTAGTTTCAGTATATGCGTTGCATGGATTGAGTAGGAAATTGGATGATTTGACAACAGTCTTCTCACACATCATCAAATTCTTTTTATTTATACACAAAAAATGAAGCAATTTTTTGGGGGGGGGACACATGCCTTTTAATTCATCCATGTGCTTTATAGCTGTATATTAGTTTATGCATTTCCCAAAAGCAGCAAGTCAGTTAGTCTCAATCCGAACCCGCCAGTTTCAGCAGACCTACCCACAAGCGAAACCGCAGCTCTTCTACTGCTGTATGTGTATGTATGTGTGTGCGTATGTGTCAGCAGCAGTATGTGCCAACGACACTGAGACAGATTGTCATTAGTCACTCATTAACAGTGAGATAACACATTAGCTAGAGGTGTTGAAAGGCTGTGTGGTAAAAGAACGAAGAGTGTGTGTGTGTCTTTGCGATGCAAGAAAGTGTGTGTTTTTATATGTATTAATCTTACTGATGATTACAGCCTGGCACAGTTTTACATGGTGCACATTTGTGTGTGTGTGTGTGTGTGTGTGTGTCCTGACCCTTGTAGCTGGTGATCATGTCGCAGATCTCTTTAAAGATGTGTGCAAGCCGTGCCGTGCGGGTGACTTCTGTATTCTCCTCAGCGGCAGCTAGTCTGCGTGTGCGCACCGAACGAGAGGTCTGCAGCGCCGAGAACTGTGTCAGGAACACATCTGAAACACAGAGATAAATTTGTGAAACAATAAATAATAAAACCAAAAGTAAGCCAAGCAAGACACACACAGACTTCTAACGAAATACAAGACATACCATTTAAAATAATAATATCGTCATTAGTTTAGTGAGCATTTTCATACCAGCCATGTGACAAAGCTTAATATTATAGATATTATAAAAGATATTGTGAGGCAATGACACAGATCAAATTAAAAAGATAAATACAAAAAAAGACAATTATAATTAAATGCAAAATTAAAGAGATGTTTCTTAAAAGGGTGAACCAAGCTTGTTCGATAAAATATGTAATCGAGTTCCACAGTTCAGAAGCAGAATAACCAAATGAGGCCTCTCTAAGTTTTCTGTATTTTACAGAAAGTGTTTGCAGAAGGTCAGTATTTGCAGAACTAAGCTCACGTGTTGGAACATGAACAGACATTCTGTGAGATAAGTGGGTACTACTTTATTTACAGCCTTAAAAACTAGTAATAGAAGTTTAAAATTTAAGAGATACAGGTAGCCAGTGTAGTTCGAGCTCTCTTTACTTGTTTTTGTTAGGGTCCATGTATCTGCATTTGTGCAAGTTGTAGAGGATGGATTGCTTTCTTTGGAAGGCCAGTAAACAGAGCATTTATCAACTCTGCTTCTAACAAATGCATGAACAAGTTTCTCTACATCACAAGAAGATAGAAAAGGCTAAATTTTAGCAATATTTCTCAAATGATAAAAGCGTTTATATGTGGGATGAAACAGGACTCAAAAGATTACAGGTTTCTTACTTTATGTTTGGCATACAAAGCAAAAGAGCCTAGTTTCTGGCAAGCACATTTTAGTTCCATTTTGTGTTTTTTTTTTTTTTTCTTGATCTAGTTTTAGAAAATTTTGTGACCTCTACGGAGAAAAAATTGACAAACAGCTGGTAAGCCATAAGGAATATATCCTAGGGCTTCAAGTAATATTTGGTAATATTTGATAACTTCAATAATTAAAATATTTGAAAATGAAACAGCCATTTGAATACCAGTGGGGAAATAAATGTTTGTTAATCAAGTCAAATAGCAGCTTTTCACCAGTAGGGCGCAGTTGCCAGCTATGAACATTGGACTCATTAGAGGTTTAAGAACTAATGCCATCAGCTCATCGTCACCTCTTGTCTCCTCTAAACATTTGCATGCAAACACACCACAAAGACTACAATGAACACGTCAAAAGGTAAAAACTCTATAGAGTCTAAAACTGTACAACTGCGAATACTAAGTAAAAAATATACTGTTTGAATGTATTGCTTAATGTTTAAGCTAAACCTACCATCTGAAAGTAAAGCAAACTCTCTTGGCTCTGGATGGGTAATAAGACCACTTACAGGTGAACAGTTGTACATGAATCAGTTCATTAAAATGCACAGTCACATGTTCATGATTATATACCAAAAAGTCCATGAAATGTGTGAGCATCTCATGCTTTATTATATGTTGGTGTGGAGTCAAAGCATCGTCAAAGTTTTTGTACATCTGTGTTTATTCACAATTCTTTTTTTTTTCTATTTGGGAATACAAATATCACGTGTTCAAATATCTGAACACTCAAAAAGCAGAAAGTCTCAAAAATGCCCATTCACTGAGCTAAAACTACTTGTACTGACATTGAAAAACTGGTGTTGAGCTTTTCAACCTAAATACATAAACAAGTATATACCATAACTGAAAAGAAGCTGCATCAAACACTGGCAAATTATTTCTGCCTACAATGTAGAAGAGAAAATATCAGTAATATCTCTTATTTACATGACATTTTAGTTGTACAGAAGAGTATGGACTGCAACTAACCCAGCTGTGTCAAGGCTGTACTTCAGCATGGCCAGCTCACACTCCGAGTTATTTACATGCATCAAAATGGTGCTATATTACAGCTACCAAGAGAGTTATTAAACAATAAGTAATAAAAATTTGTGCTTTCTGTGACTTTTAAACAAAATTCAGAAATCAAAAAACATGTATGAGCAAAAAAAAAGATACTTTTCTGGTACAAAGCGTTTTATGGATCTTGAGAAATATCTGACAAAATCCACAGCTTAGGCTGCTATGGGAATATAAAATGACACCCAAAAGCATATTCTACTTGAGCCCGCTTAACTACTTAAATTATCAGTTATATTTTATTCTGCAAAGACTGCACTCCTCTCTCACCTTTATGTAATTATGCATGCAATATTTATTTACCACTAAGGATACTGAATGATAAGTACTTGCTTATGATTTATGGCTGTAAATTACTCTGGAAGTGACCCATTTACAACACATGAACACACACACACCTGACTTAATGTTGCCATCGTCGCGGATGACGCCTCCCCAGCGAGCATACGGAGAGAGGCTAGTGCTTTCCCTCTCTCGCTCCCTCTCTCCTTCCCTCTTCAGCAGCTCCTGTTTCTCCCTCATCTTCTCCCAGTTCCGCAGCAGAAATACCCGGTGCTTCAGCACAAAGTTCCTGCAAACAGGAAGAGCCCTCATCAAGTAAGCTGAGATAAGCAGCTGCATTTGAACATCTGTTAAAACGCTGTTAAAAATCATAAATAAATGAGAGTCTGTGCAAGTGTTTGCTTCTAGGGAAGTGGATGTGAATGTGTGACTTTATTATGTGTGGTAACCTACCTCTCCCTGTTAGACATGGGCTTCATCAGAAGGTGCTGGTAAAACTTACTGCTGTCACTAGACTCCTCCTCCTGTCAGAGCGTTTAAGAGAGAGTCAATCTTATTGTTACTATGTTTTGAAACTACACTACTATACAAAAGTTTTGGACATCTGAAAAAAACAGAATTACAAGAACATTTATGGGCAGTAAGTTACTTGCTCACAAAAACACTACCTATACAGTAAACACAAATGGCATTAAAAGAAGAAGCACTGCTTTGATACATTGATGTGTTTGTTTAACAATTTTCAAACCTCTCCTAAATGTAGCCCAGTATTATACATGGTTAACATCCAATACCTGGTTTGGCTGATCTCTGATGGCTGAGAACATCCAGGTGACACATGGAACCAAACTTCAAGATATCAAATCATTTTTTTTAATGCATTTATGCTTTTTGCATCTATTTTTACAATATATTGTGTTTCTGCAAGCAAAAACGCTCACTGCCCAGATAAATCATTTTAAACAATGTGCTTAGCACAAAGAAAACTACAATAATTGCCCTCTATGACCCACCACAAAGACGCCCCATACCCGTTTTTTCAGCTGGTGCTTTGACTTTCGTTTCTCTTTCAGTCTGCCTAGCCTCCGGGCACCGCCCCCTGACCCCCCTGTTTTGCCAGGTAGGCCATTGATTCGTTGGCTCTTGCCACCAATGATGCCACGGCATCCTTCAGAGCCACACTTACAAACTTGCTGTACAGGAAAAAGAGATTTATGTATTAATGAGAGCATAAATGAAGAATAAGGAAGACAGCATGAATTCTCAGACAAACTTATAAAAAAAATTAAAAAAAAACACCACCACAATCAATCACATTTTAAATAAAAACACTGACGGGCAGATACTCAATGAAAATTCATATTAATAGTAGGGGTGGGCAATTTCAAAAATTTTCAATTTAAATATGTGCATATTTAAACAAATTGTAATGGGATATCCCAGTGTTTTCTATTATGAATTAAGGTTTAACAAACACTTATTGCACAGGGTGAAAAGTATGTGGACACCACTCCTAATTATTGGCTACTTTGATAATTCATTAATATAATTAATGTTATATGTAACATACTGGCTATTTTAGCCACACACATTGCATAAAATCAAGCATACAGTGATGTAATCTCCACAGAGAAATACTGGCTCTAGAACAGGTTGTACTGTAGCGCTCAGTGACTTTTAATGTGGCTTTGTCTTTACAACAAGTCAGTATATCAAATTGCTACCATGCTAGAGCTTCCCCAGTCATCTCTAAATGCTGATTTTGTAAAGTGAAAACATCTAGGAGCAGCAACAGGTAAGAGGCTGTTTTTTCACAGTTTAGGTCTCCTAGTTCCAGTGAAGGGAAATCCAAATGCTGCAATATAGTTACATTCTGGAGAAATGTGTGCTTTCAACATTGTAGTAACAATTAAAGTCACTGTTTTAACATGACAATGCCCCTGTGCATAAATCGAGGTCCATAAAGAAATGGTTTGCTGAGTTTGTTGTATAAGAATTTCATTGAACTGCAAAGAGCCTTGACCTCAACCCCATCCAACATGAAACAATGACTTATAGACCAACATCCATGCCTGACCTCACTGATGCTCTTGTGATTGAATGCAAGTGCACTTCTATAATCTTCATATTCTAAAATTTTACGGAAAGACTTCCATGAGGAGTGAAGGCTGTTACAGCACCAAGAGGTCCCAACTTCATATGTACAACCATGCTTTTAGAACGAGATGTTCAACAAGCACACACAGGTGTGACATTCAGGTGTCAACATATAAAGTTGACACGTAAAGTAGAGCATGACCTGTTCTTGATCGTTCAGCTGATTTACTCATTTGTATAACAGGTATATGATTTAACATACTACCCTTGAAGATTTACCAATTGCTTATGCATCACACAACTTGTTTACAACTTTTGTATGATATTCTTCCACATATAGCTTGGGTTAGGTGTCATTTTACTTGCATGAGATGTAATACCAGATGTTACTTTGTGCAGTTCCATGTCATGTAGCCACACAAGAGCAGTTTCATAAATTACAAGATACTACATCACATGCCCTAAACACCTGATAATGTAAATTAATAGTATGATGACTTTGGATATCCATATATTTAAATACCCATGCCCTTCCCTAATAAAAAGACCACTCTTTAGTGAGCCACATATTACTGTGCATATCAAATGTGGGACAATCAAAAAAAATATATCACAAACACACCTGTTCTTCTGTATTGAAGGAGTGGAAATTGTAGTCATAGGTGAGTTCTGTCCCGCTGTCCATGTCTCTCAGAGCAAACAGACCAATCCTGTACACCCCGTTCACTGACCTGAGACAGGAAATTGGTTAATATCACTTATCATCCATCTCATCTGTGTAATGCATTCAAATTATTTGACATGTTAATAAAGTGAATCTGATTGCAAGCAAAATGGAAAATAACTGTGACAAGATAAAGAGACTGAGTGAAAAGATAATGATCAAGGGGCATTATGACCATTAAACTGAAATTTTATGTAATACTTCCCAAGCTGCAGCTGGTTTAAGTTGATAAAAGACCGTGTGAGACACAAAGGGTTGAAGTCATAGCCAAGCATGGCTTTTGTGTCTGTATGTGTGCGTGAGAGAATGTGCATGGGTATGCATATCTAGTGGGCAGCACAGCTGTGTCCTCCACCCATTTCTACCAGCTATACATAATTGCTCTTCCATGACAAGATGGATGACCCACCACCACCTAGCCTGGAAGCTCTCTCACTTGTGTGTGTGTGTGTGTGTGTGTGTGTGTGTGGGGTGTGTATATGTATGTCCTTTGGTACCAAGCAGATGTTGGGTCTGTGGCCTACATCTTGAGTGCACTGCTCTACTCCTGAGGATGTTTACGTTTCACCTAATCATCATTCACAATATACAGTCGACCATTGCAGTCATAATGGTTTATGTCCAAATTTACAAACAAAATACCACAACATAAAACATACTTAAAAATGTCTAGTCAATCTGATTTACTATAAGTTTAAGTGTGGGTCAACAGGGATCATGACAAGTTAAGTTTGTTGAAAGGTACTGCCGAGTTATCTAAAGCTGTTGGTGAACTCACCATTTCTGCATCTCGCAGTTGGGCTCGCAGCTGTGATTGATGAAGCGAGCTTCATTGCCCATGCGATAGCTGTCGATGACCATGCCACTGTCCAGGTTTAGACAGTACTGACCACTGTGAGAGAAGTACTGCTCCATCATTCGACTCCTGAAAAGAGTGCATGAACGTTAAGATTACTGTTTTAAATTGCGTACTACATATAAGCAATGAAATAACTGATTTCATTTTAATAAAGATTAAACATTCATAAGTGCTGTTAAGTTTTAAAGAGTACTATAGTTTAACTCCAACAAGAATTTTGTGACCAATACGTTCAATTTTTAAACTGTGATTAAAACGTTACTTTGATTTTTAAAAAAAAAAAACATTCAAGATTGATCAGTACTTGTTTTCTACATCTCAAAAACTACAGAATATTTAAGCTTAAAATTTTGCAAACTATGCATTAAACACAATGGTATTATTGCATGAAAAGTACATTTTCTAAAATGTAGCAATAAAAGATGGATTTACTCTTTTAAATTTATGGCATTTTGCAAATGCTATTATCCAGAGAGCATAAAACATCACTCATAAAACTCCTAAATCTTCAACAAGAGAACCCAGAGAATGTCACTTCCCATCTGAACATAAAGATTTCTGAAAAGATTTCTGGACTCAAGTTTGAGCACTATGAGGCTAACCTGAACTCCTGCTCACTGACCACCTCTCCCAAGTACTCGATGATGAACTGGCCAGCACGAAGTGCCTCCTTCGTACGGATGCCCCAGCCCTTCCCTTCTGTCCGGAAGCGTTCTAGACACTGCACCCACTCATGCCTTTGGATGCGCTGGTTATCACACTCCTCACCACAAGGACACGTGCTTGGAGAACACTCAGCAAAGATCATCCTGATAGAAAAGAAGAGAACACAAAGAGAGGGTGAGAACAGCATGTTTCACCATATATGATCATATGCAAAATTTAAATACACATGCTCAAATTACATATTTTATTTATAGAAACTGATGTTATCATGCTCTACAGGAAACTTTAACGTGGCATTTTTAAGCAAATTCTGCAAAGTTTAACATATGAGAAAAAAACAAAATATTAAATATGACATTACTTTTGCACAGGCAACACTATGTATTATTTTGCTCACTATATTCAATTCAGCAAATAGTAACTGAGAATCAAATGTTGAGAAGTGTGTTCTGTGTAAAGAATGTATTTATTTTCACTTAACATTTAAAAAAATTAAAAAAATAAAAACACAATGTCTGTCAAAATTGCTGCATACTACTGTAATCAGTCTACCTGACACTGCTTTTAGATGTGAGTTTTTAAATCTAGAACATTTCCACAACTGACCTATAATGAAGAGAGTACCATCACAGCAAGGGGTCTCTTAAAGTACATATCAACAATGTACAACCTTTCAAACCTACAGAACACACTGACCGTCTTCATTAACCAAAAGTGTACCAGTCTGGTGAACAGGGATGGAGGCAAAAGCCTTCTAAATGAAGCCCTGTTAAATAGCATCAAGTACTATTACCTGTTCAGGCAATCGTCCAAGCAGCCCTTGTCGTTGTGTTTCCCAGGCGGCCTGCAGTTACATGTAGTGGCTTCATAGCCAGAGAGAGGCTTCACATCCACATATACATCTAAAGAGGGACGATATTAAACGGTATGAATAATAAAAGATAACCCACAAACTAAAGAATCAATAATGAAGCCGACTGTGGACTGACTGAATATGTAATGAATGAAATGAAAAACCTCCTTACTGGATCGAATTTTCTTGTAGAGAGGCACATCTGGTCTCTTATAAAGCTGGAAAGAGTGGTGAGAGGTTACTAAACTCATCACTGGTATATGACAATCTTAACACTTAACAATTGTAGAAATTCAGCTTAAATTAGCTTTTTACATATCAATTTAAATTGGCTTAAATGAGCAAATTAGCTTTCCTGACTTCCACTAAAAGAATGGAGATAGCACTACCAATACCTGGTCATGTTTCCAAAGCCACAGGATGTCGTAAGGCAACTGGAAATCAATGCGCTTCTGTCTCAAGTACTTCCCTGGAGAGATGAGGAGAGAGACAGAAGTTCATAATAGGCAGGCTGGGGATGATATAATGTACTGCTCATTTAACTTTGCAGGCTGCGGTATTACACAGCAGCCCATGCAACAGAATACATATCCAGTCCACAACCAATCATTTCATAACCTAATAGTCACTAAATGCGCTGGAGTAACAAATGGTGAGAGAGCACAGGGTGTACACTGAGTGTACTTCGAACTAATCGATGTGCAATGTGAGCTGAACACTGAAGTAATCCTACAGTCACAATTTAAACCATGAAAATTGTCAATACTGAATAATAAATTGGTAAATACTTCTCACTAAACTAACACTCAATAAACATGCAAAGATTTATGTATATGCACAACAAAGCTGAGATGGAGCACAGCAGAAAGTAAAATAAAGCTCCTGTGGTAACATTAATAATCAGAAAATAAACTAGTGAGATTTCATCACCCAATAAATGTAAAGCCACAAATCATACAGCAGCTGCTAAATGTCAAACAGTCTTAAGGAAAGATTACGCTAGTGCTAGCCTAGCAGACTAATAATTTAGCCCAATACACCGCAGAACAGATTAAATATCGTCTTTCTGTCACTTCACCAGTCAGTCGACTTTATTAGCTCAGAATCACGTGTTTATCTTCTAAACTTGCAGATATTAAACGTGTTGTAGTGTCTGAAGATATGCTAGCTTCTGGTTTTAGTTAGGACAGTATAGTGGAGCAAAAGTACCTTAGCTTAGCACACATAAAAACACAGCCCACAGATTTGAGTTTCAATCATCCAAACCTCCTTCAAGAACAGGTGAACTGGAATCGAATCCACGCTTTGGTGTGTAAAGCTCTTTTAGCCTACTCACTAAACTAAGGCTAGATTCTAATCGTATTGAGGACATTATAGTGGGGTACAAATAGCTTGGCTAACAGAGCCACACACAAAATAAGTTCACCCCCTAAGATTTAAGTCTTTATTCTCGAAATGTAACAGTGGAGCTTCAGTTAGCCGGAATCAAAAACTGTTGTAATTTTAAATACCACCATTATTTCTCTGATTTGTCTAACTGTACAAACATCTCTAAACAAGTGA
Source organism: Pygocentrus nattereri (assembly GCF_015220715.1). Classification (NCBI taxonomy): domain Eukaryota; kingdom Metazoa; phylum Chordata; class Actinopteri; order Characiformes; family Serrasalmidae; genus Pygocentrus; species Pygocentrus nattereri. The sequence continues at coordinate 23,170,629 of NC_051211.1, forward strand.
GCTTCTATGGTGCAAGCATGTTCTGTAGTATTAACTCTTTAAAACAAAACAAAAACAAAGTTTTTGAACGCTGATTGTCTTTAATACTTTCAATTCCTGTTTGAATCTATACATCAAAGGAGGATTACAAAAAGACTGATACCCATTTCGAACCCCAAAATACACTTTAAAACTCCAGATTTGCTTTAGGCAGCAGAAAATGAACACGAGCACAGATTTAAGATGAAAGCAATGCAACCAAGCACAAACAGACTTACCAACATGGATGGGAGCAGGAAGAAGGCCATATTCGTGTTCACCTGGAATATATTCCAGTTTCTCTTTCTTTAGCTGTAGCAGCTGACTACGAGGGCTAGTGGAGGGAAAGAAAGAGAGGGGAAATTAAGGGGGTCAACAAAGCCATAAAGAGAGGGAAACTGGTGTTTGGTATTTGAAGACAGACAGAAACGCTGCCAAAAAAGTGTCTGTGTTTTACATACTCATCTGTTTTATAAACATCCGAATAAAGCCCCGCCTTCTGGAATTTCTTCTTAGGCGGCCTAGCAGCTCTCTTCTCCCGCTGATTAGTCATTGTTGTGGGTGGAACTTGTTGTATGGGGGGTTGACCAGTGCGCTCTGGGGAAGAGTGTCCATCACATTTTCCCTCCAAAGCACTGAAAAGGAAACGTGATCAAATTTCCACATTAGTATTTGATTTGGTCTGAAGGCAACCACAACATGAGCCTGAAAGTTATAGTCAGTTCATTAACTGCAGAATGAAAATCAATGGTATGAGACTAAAACAAATTAAAAAATAAATAATCAAATAAATAAAATTGCATACCTCTGAAAACTCTGCTCTTGCGTCAGCCATCCCGTCCCACCTGTCGCTTGCGCTCTCGCCATCACCTCCTCCTCTCTGGCCTCAGGTCTCTCCTCCTGCTCCTCCTCCTCGTCCTCTCTTTCCTCCTCAGCTTCCTCCTCATCTTCTTCATTTTCATCCCGCTCTCTCTCCCAGCGCTTCCTCTTCTTGGCCTTTCTCTTTTGACCTTGTACAACGGACTCAATGGCATCAATCACCGTGTCTCCCTCCCAGCCCACTCTGTGTTTGCTAGGGGGCGGCTGGTTCTCTGGTTCAGGGGCTGGAGGCAGAGGAGACGGGGGAGGAGAGGGCAGCGGGTGCTTACGCGGGCGCCCCGGACCCCTTTTCTTTACCATGTTGTTGCCTGTGCGCGCCTGTCGCTGCAGCTTCTTGGCACGGAGGATCTTGTTGACATGATGCAGGTTGTTTTTGGGTGGAGGTGGGGCTGAGCGGTGTGAGGGGGAGGCGTCTAGGCAGCATGCAGGCTGGGAGGGGCGTGTGGAAGGACTTGCTTGACGGCTGGAGGGGTGTGGTGCCGCTCCACCCACAGGCTGTTCCAAACCACAGTGGGGCAGGCAAGAAGAGGTGTGGGAGATGGACAGGGAGGGATGGTGATGGTGTCGATGTAGAGGAGATTCTGAACAGTCAGGTGTGCCCGAGTGGCCGCCTCGCATCTGCAGACCAGAGTTTCCTGCAAGACAAAGGACAGAAGATGAAAGATTAGAGGTGAGCAGTGGCAAATTGTGCTTAATTTGGAACTGCTCAAAAGTGACACAGATGTCATACCGTGATAGAGTTGTGCTTCCATTTCAATTGGGAAAATTACAATACATTTCAGCCCAGCAATAACCCTGTGCATCCAATAGCACTGGGATGTCATATCAAAACAAACTTACACCAATATAACATGTTCCTCTATACATATGACAGTACAACCTGAATTCCAAGTGACAGGATTAAGACTTCGCAAACTACAGATTATGAGAAATCCTATTTTAATAGATACCTACAAACGCCTAATATCGTCTAAAACCTGCGTAATCTTTAGTTTTTTATTACATTTCTTAGTACATTTCTTTTCTTTACATATCAGTATATAAAGAAAAGCTGGTCAGTCATGCTTCCACTAATCTTATGATGTAATAGCCAAATGTTTTAACAGTGCTATTACCATGCAAAATATGGAGTGGGATGACAAATTGTGTGTGTGTATACACACATTTATATATATATATATATATATATATATATATATATATATATATATATATATATACACATACACACACCCTAATTTATCTGCTCATAATTAATTTTCATCATTTATTTCTTGATCTTCCCCTCACTGTTGCCTGCTTTTATAAAATCGCCCAAAAAAGACGACAATCATGTGTGCATGTGTGTACATGCCATACTATCCCGCTCTTTCTTCCATTATCTCTTTAATTAACTCTCACACTCATTTCAACAGTGTCTACCAAGGCTATTATGTTCCACTCGCTCTTCTTCTATCCATCCTTTATCTTGCTCTCAATCACTCCGAGTACAACATTTAACAGCTTTTTCCCCCGGTCACATTCTCTTTCTGATAGTTTCTTTTCCCAGCTGTTGTGTTTACCTCCTATACTGACAGCACCCCAAATCTTTATTTGTTGCTGATAGTGATGCACAATGGCAATGAAGAAAATAAATAAATAAATGCTGATGTAAAAACTAACAACAATGAGCACCAATAATACTCCTAAAACAAACAAACAAACAACGAACACACAAAAACACAACACAATAAACTTGCACAGTGACAAAACGTCTGTGACATGGAACTACTTCAGTGTGTACAAAAATGCCAGATAACCTGCTATATGCAAGCTGTGTTCCTTTTGCTTTAAGCAGCATTGCTAAAACTGTAAAGCAACAAACTTGACAACACATCTAAAAGCGTGACACTTTAAAGAACAAATGATTTCTGTCAACACTCTGGACAACATCCACAACACTGATATAACCATGCTGCAAACACGTCTTGGTAGATACTATTACCATTACCAGATACTGAGACCATTACCATTGTCATAAGTCATACTGCTTGATGTCAAGACAGCTAATAAAAGTATGTTTCGTAGTCTGACTGTAGTTGTGAACTACTTTAAAAAAGCACTTTGTTTTATGGGTGTGAAGAAAATTATTCCTCACAAAGCAGTCTGTGATCTTTCTTGTGTGAGCATTTCTCCATGTGGACAAACAGTTTTGGCATTATCACAAAAAGAGCTCACCAGTCAAGACAATGACCATTCTCACCAAGTGTTGTGCATAAACAACACATTTGCACCAGCATAAGGAGCCTTTTAGGGCCTGAGACACATACTTATTTGTTTTTACAGGCCTACACTGAAATAGAAATATCTATATAATAGAATAGAAGTATACTTGTATTTGCAGCCTGATTGTAAACCCAGATTGCAAAGCTGTTCAGCGAATTCTGTTTTTATGGACAGAAACACTTCATGGAATTCATTCATTTCACAGTTTGTTTATAAGGCTACAAATTATCCACAAGGTGACACCATTAGCTACAGCCTAATCAAAAATTAAGAATATTTTAGGTTTAAGAGAAAAATGTGAAGCTGATTTCTTTTGTAGAATTTATTTGCAGTTTTAACTTGTGCATATTTAAGGAATGTGAGAGTAATAATGGATTACATTTATTTTCCACATATTAAAAACACAATTTCAGGTAAAGAAGTATATGAACATAAAATTAATTTTAAAAAGGTTCTATGAAAGGTTCAAGTTATCTAGCTTAACTATCAGTCCTGATTCTGAATGACATTTTCACTTAAAAAGGTGCATTATTACAACTACTTATGCCACTTACTTGAAGACATTTGCTCATTCTCTAACTATCATAACCTCCAAAAGATAGCCCTTCAGCCCCCCCCCCCCCCCTTTTTTTTTTTACACTACTCTAGCCACAACACTGACCACTGGATTATCCAGGATCTTGCAGTCTAATCCTGAAACAATTCAACTGGCTTTACACTGCTCTACATTTCACCTCTCAAGAAACCCTCGACATTCACATAGGTGCTTGAACACGCATGCGCGCACTCACACAAACAAACACTTCATCTATCTCAGTCAGCATGAATAGCCTGGATCATTACCCATAGCTCTCTAAGTCACCTAGTTCAGCATTACTGAGCAGGTGCATGAGTACATGAGTCAGTTTGCGTGAATTCTAGTCTATGCGGTATTCCATTCTGGTCTATACAAAATTCAACCTAAATAAAAAAATAAATATTCCAAGTCCAGTGTTTTAAAAAGAGCTTTGGAGTGCAGCGTCGGTATTGCCGCAAAGCCATTACTCTTCCCTCTTGTTGCTATTTAAAGCAAGGTGCAGCACTCATGCTGTGGGAGGCACTTCATGTTGTTTGGGCTTCAGATGTTTGAAAGCAAACTGCAGATTTGAGCAGAGAGACGTCAACCACACTGTCTGATTCTTTGAGATGACAGTCTTGCACTGAAATCAATACAGCCAACAGCTGTCTGATCCTCAATAACAGATTAGCCATCAGCATGTGGAGAACACTGAGGAAAAGAAGGCTCTCGTCCAATCAAATTACAGCAAAGAATTCTGGAGGACACACAAGTAATGGCTATATTTGGAGTATGGCTTTTTACTGCATTAATTCCGTAACCTTCACAATGTCAGACTGAATTTGGGTCACCTCAGAAGGCTCAAGCACTGATTTGCATTGTCACTTGTCAATGTTTTAAAACTATAAAGCAAGTTAACATAAAATTAGGTAAGATACAGCATTCGACACTTGGTTATCATCTTATTATAGACAAATTACCTGAAGGAGATTAATCATTATTGAACTGGTGGTTTAACATTGGCAGTAATCCATTAAACTCACTCACCAGACTCTCTCCTCTCTGCAGATGTGGAGCGATCCTTTCTCTGTGACCTGTCCAACCGAATCAGGCTTGAGCCCTCAGAGTTCCCACCTTTCCTGCCTCGATTGCCCTTAAAGGAAGTCCGAGTGAGGGCAGAAGCAAACAGGTTGGTGTGGTGGGACCCCAAATCTTCTTCCTCATTAGCTGAAGTGGGATCTTCCTCCTCGCTGTCTGAGCAGCCTGTAGGGTCCTCCACATGTCCATCAGAGAATGCACCCTGGCCAAGGATCTGGTTGCGGGACAGCTTGGAGTAATCAACATCAGAGCTGCCCATCCTGAACCAGGAGTCAACAGGGTGATGTCCCCGACTCCCACGGCCCAAAGACAGCCGTGAAGGCCCCAGACAGGACATAGAGGCTTCTTTACGCTTGTACCTTTCTGCTGAAGAGGATGAAGAAGAAGAGGGGGAGTTGCCAGATGTGGCAGCTGCCTGCTTGTTAGCACTGGAATCAGCTGAGCCATCTCGACCATATCCACACCGCTGGAGAGATTCCAGACTCCCTGCTCTTCTCCCTCTGTCCCCTCGTCCTGTCCCAATGTTCTCACCTCCGTTTCTTCCTCCACCACCACCTCCAGCTCCTGCACCTTCGTCACCCTCTTCATCTCCACAGCGGTCACGGTGCTTATGTCTGTGCTTGTGTTTGTGGTGCCAACCAAATGACAGTTCAGAGGACATAGCTGGGTACAGCACTGGTGAACGGCCCCCACCTAGATACTCTTGTCTTAGAAGCTTATGCTTCTTTTTGTGAAACTTAGAAGGATTAAGTAGAAGGTGGGAAGGGTGATGGTGATGAACATATGAAGGAGGGGGAGGTGGGAAGGAAGGAGAATGGTGCCCATGGTGGGATGGGCCTGAATGAGGAGCCTGATGGTGAGGGTGAGGGTATAGTGCACTGGCTGGAGGATAGCCCCGATAATAACCAAGCCCAAGAGGGGCAGAGGAATATGGTACACCATAAGAAGGGTGATAGAACCCTCCACTGGAAAGGGGGAAACCTAGCCCAGGAACAAAAGGCACCTCTGACATTGACTCTCGCAGCTTTGGGGGCCTTCCACGTTTTTTCTTGAGATCGGGCTTACGGACATAGTGCAGAGAATCACAAGGGTAGGCTGGGTGGGGAGAATAGTACCCACTGAAGTTGATCCTAAAGATGGTGGGCAGAAGGTCTCTATGTAGATAATGATGAGGTGGGGGGTTGGTTCCACTACCAATGCTACTGCCTGCTCTGGCACTAGCCAAGCCAGCCCCACGACTTGTGCCAGCTGGGCCTGCACCCAGACCCAAGCTGCTGCCCAAGCGAAGGGCAGGTGTGCGGTGAGAAATTCGTATTTCACTAAGCTGGACACAAATCTCATCAAGCTCAGCTAAGAAGTCAGGATCCTGTCTCCGTGAACGCAGCTGCAAGTACTTCTTCTTGCGTTTGCGTTTTTGTCTTTTCAGCTTGTCATAGCCGGGGCAGCCATGTCCGCGGCGTTTGCATTTATGCTTGTGCTTCTCTTTGTGCCCAACTAGCGCTGAGGGAGCAGCCACTGGGTGTGGCCGGCGTGGGTCAGGTGATGACCTTGTTCCAAGTGGGGACGGTGTGGGTGAGGGTCGATCAAGAAGAATTGACGATGAATGTCTCCTACTACCTCTTGGATTAAGTCCTACTCCAACACCCACTGATGAACCCATCAAGCCAGGTATCAATAGGCCACTAGTTATACCCTGTGGGACTCCCACCCCAGTTAATCCACTGGCACTCCCAGCCTTCTCTCCACGATCTGAAGTGCTGTTGTTATCTGTTCCAATGCCACTGTCACTTGGCACGGTTTCCTCACTGTGTGACTCACTGACAGGGGAAGGTGTAGCTTCCTTCAACTCACTAAGTGGTGCAGGGGATGTGGGTAAGAGTGGCCTGGGAGGTGAGAGCTTACGATAATGGTAGTGCTGCCGGTAGTGGTGGTGGTGATGGTGATGGCCTCTGCAAGAAGGCTTCTTTTGAGAGGAGTGTGCAGAGGTGGTACCTCCCAGGGTACGAGGGGATGGTGCTGAAAAAGTTGGTGGGGTAAAAGAAAATGAGTGGTGGCTCTGATGGGAGTGGCTACAGTGTGGGTGGGACATGAAGTGCACTGAGCCTGGCTCAACAAAGCTAGCATCACTGATGGGGCTTTGGCCTCCACTGGACTGAGAAAGTGATGGAGACGGGAAGATATCAGAAGGGGGCATCTGATGCTGCTGATTTTGTGAAGCCTGAGAAGCCTGGTGTGAGTGGTGCGGGGAGGAAGTGTTTGGGGTCAAGAAAGGTTCAGGTGGAGGTGTGGGAGCACCTGGCAATGGGGTGGATGGAGTTTTTGGCTTGCGACCCCTTCTTTTACCCATATATATAGTCCCCTTTTTGCTTACATTGATCTGAGGTCCCAGTTTTCCACCAAATGTTGCAGCAAGTGTTGAGAGAGACTGTGTCGCAGAAGCCACTGTTCCTGGCATGCCTGTGTTCTTAGTGATATCTTGATCAGCTGCTGAACCAGATCCCAACAGGATCTGGCTAAGGAACCGTTTTCGCTTTATCGTCTTCATCTTGTTGATCTTGCCTATAATGGTTTTCATTATGAGCTGTCCATTGCCCTTGTTGCGAAAGCCCTTGTCACCTGTTGCAGCATCCCCTGACTCTGGAGCTAGAGTTGGTGGCTGGGTTTCCTGTGGCAGGGTTGGAGGCAAGCGTTTCGGTCTTCCTCGTTTCCTTGGCATGGGTTTAGGAGGGTTCAGGTCCACCTCTGGGTGCAAGACAGGGGGATCCTGTTCCTCTTTGGACTTAAGCATGGAATAGACTTTTGAGGGAGCTGCCTTAAGAGGCGGGCGACCACGTGCAGGTGCATCAAGCCTTGGCATTTTGGACTTAGGGCGGCCCCTTTTCTTGGGTGGTGCTGCAAAAAGTTCTGAGACAACAGGGGGTACACGATTAGCATTGGGAGGCCTTCCCACAGGCCTGCGGATGGGTGTCGAAGAAGCAAGACCTGCATCCAGTGGTGAGATGGATTTGGGCTGACTAGAAGCAATATCTTGCATTGTCTTTTGTGTGCGACTGACCACCTTAGTCCAGCGAGGTCGTCGACCTCGTCGCTTTTTTAAGGGCTTTGAGTCCTGTTCTGCTGGTGATGCAGGAGATGCAGGCTCAGGATCATCACAAGGTGGCGCTGGGCTGCTGCTAGTACCAGAAGGGTTAGAAGGAGAAGCAGCATGTTTGGTGGATTCGGCAGGGCTAGGTTCCCCACTAGCACAACATTCCTGAGCAGGACTTCTTTTGGCTGGACTTAAGCTCTTTCCCCTTTCACCTCGAGGTATCAATGCAGGCAATTTCTCTTTAGTGTCTTGCTTCCCTGACACTATTGGGGAAGAACCTTTGCTTAAGTCTCTGGGGTTATCAATGTCTTTGTCCCACTCTTTCTCTCTCTCAGTGTTCTCCTCTGTTTGTGAGGGGCTTGCTCTGAATCGAGAACCAAGGGACATAGGCATTCCTTGGTGGTTACTCACACTCCCTATTCTCTCCAAGGACGATGAAGAGGACAAAAGAGGTGTGCAGGAATGAGCAGGGCAGTGCCCAAGACGGGACTGTGATTTCACTCCATTACTGTTATTGTTGTCGTTGCTATCATTTGTGGTGCTTGCAAAGCGGTTGTTGCTGTATGATACTGCTGGAATGGTGGTGGGGCTGCTGTTGCTTGTAATCCCCTTTGAAAGTCCATCAGTTTCCTCTTTTCTGGGTATGCTAGATAATTTCTCCAGGATACTATCTTTGTTTCGTGAGCCATATGGACGGCCTGGTGGCCGTGAGACAGGTGGGGGAGGAGCGAGGTGAACCGCTCTGGAATATGTATTCCTGTTCCGCTCAGGCCGCTGCAAATTGGATATTAATGGGGGAGAGCTACTGTGTGTTGGAACTGGGGACACTTTACGGGCTTTGGGCTTAGGACACTTAGAAGGTGGGCAAGTGGCTATGAGCTGCGCAAGTTTCTCAGTGACTGTAGGTGTACCCCAGTTCTGAGCTCCTCTTTCTTGTTCCTTCTGGTTATCTGTGTAAGTGTACTGAGGGCTTTTCGTGACGCTATCCATCTTGGGGTCCTGTGGAGTAGTTGCAGTGGGTGTAGGAGCTGGTGGAGAAGGGGTTGCAGGATTGGTTTGGGGTACAAGGCTCTTCTTACCAGAGGAGTGTGATTTGCTGTCTGTTACAGAGCGGTGCAAATTAAGGGGTCTCTCTGAAGGTGCAATAGATTTCACATCTGCCTTTCCCTCTGACTTGCAGGCCAGCTTTGGTGGACCCTAGTTTAGAAAAAAAAACACAAATGAATGATGTGCAGCAGGCAGCACAACAGTGCATTATTGCATGATGGAGATCACCATACATCATAACTATTACTCTGTTATTATTTGGTAATTATTTAAAAAGACAAAGAAATAGAAGAAATCCTCTTGGCCAAACTTCAGGCTAAAATTGTCAATTAAATGTCAGTTACTATCAGCATACTTCCTATCCAGTGAGGATTAACTACTAACTAGTCCTTGTGTTTTTCACCCAGAGAAGGAAAAAAATTCAGCCTAATAATACATATGAAGTCCAGGGAACAGCAAGATAGATATGTGGAAAGTAGGAGGGAGATCTCAAAGGAAACCTCAGTAGCACTGACAAAACTAAGAGAGACAGAGAATATAGACAGAAAAGTAAAGAATACATCACTGTGAGCATTAATTACCTATTGAGAAAAAAAGTACTTAAATACATATATTTGAGAAAAAAAGCAGGAAGAAGATATCTATACAAAAGAGCGCAAAGAGACTAAAGAGACAGAAAAAAGAAGAGAAAGAGAAAGAGAGAGAGAGAGAGAGAGAGAAACAAGACACAGACACTATAAAAAACATTAGTCAAGAGATTTGGGGGGGTGAAAACATCTGAGATCTCAAAATAAAATAGTTTTTGAAATACATATCAGCCAGGAAAATTGAACAGTTCAACACATCCTCTCCTAAATGCTGGTCTGGCTCTGTTAAGCAGAGCCTGTAGCAGAACTCTTGTTACATAACTCCTTCCAGTCTCTTTATTTTAAATTTCCTTAGAGAACCAATAAACAGCTCTTTTCCACTTCCCACTCCATGATTAAAATCCCACTCTGGGATGACACAGTGAGCCCACTTACCCTTTTAGCTGGCGTACTCCCATTCATAGGAAGGGTAGTGCTGGTAGAACTGGGAGGAGAAAGAGAAGGTGTGGGTGCGGTAGCAGCTGGAACACCTGATGACTGTGGCGCTCCTTGGTTAATGGTGGGGCCCTTCTCTGCTTCTTTAATATGAGGTGGACTAGGGGTGTTGCCACTGCCATCGCTGGATCCTCCCCGACGACTGCCACGTCCCCCTCCTCTGGCCCCTTGCCTAGGTGTGGCTCGAAAGGCTGGCCGGCATACATAGTTCTCTAGGATTTTAGGGGGCTTTTTCATTCGTTTGGCCTGTAGTCCTATCTTAAGCTTGACATTGCCCTCTGAGTAGCTAGTCTCTTTGACAGAGAACTGTGGAGACTGCTGTTGCTGCTGCTGATCACCAGGGCCACTCTCAGGGCTGCAGAGGCTGGCCGGCACCCCTTCTCTCTCCTTCTCACGCTTCCTCTTGTCTTCCTCATCCTCTTTCTGACCGCCTACTCCCTCCTTCTCACGCTCTACCGGCACAGCATTTGCAGGGAGAGGGGGTGGCGTGGTGGGCCCCCCCTGTGTCCTCTGATCCATTTGCAGGGAAGGTTGAGCAAGACAGGATGTGCTCACGGGTTATACAGTTGGGTTTAAAAGTCCAGTAGGATGGGGAAAAAAGGGGTGGTGGGGAAGGGGAAGGGGGGTATAATAATAGTTGAGAAGAAATCCTTGTTGGGTTGCAGCAATGTCGTCCTTTCCTGGCTGGCCAGCCCTCTTCGCCTTCAAACTGGAGAAATGAAGACAGAGTAGTGAATTCAAAAGGACACTCATTTTCACTGGACAAAATTAACCAAAGTCTAAAGATCAAGTAATCAGCTCAGCTGCTTGCTCATACAAACATGAGTAACCATAAATTTCTACAATTTGTGATGAAAGATGGGCCACCTACGGTCTCATAAGCTATATATTCTTGAGCTCATTGCTACACTGAGTGTTTGCCATATAGACTTTGCTCTCAGAAGAACATATTCAACATTTTTCATTTCATTTTAGAGTATAGATAAAAGTGAGCCAATAATCAATTTATTTAAATAATTATCAGGTAATCTGAATCCAAATTATAGGCAAATTGTCCCAAACAGTATTTAAGTTATGCAACCACAGCAGATCCAATGTGCAGCAACACTGATTTACAGGGACTGTGCAAAAGAAGCAAAGAAGCCACCTTGCAAAGGGAGACCCATATTAACCCCTACTATAACAGCAACCCCAAAACTGATCCCTGAATGAGGATGACTGTCCCAGTGAGCACAATAATGCACAGGGTCAAAGGCAAATCTCATGGAAAAGGAAACATAGAAACCCTAAAAAACTAAACAGCTCTCATAATAGCCTGCCCTTTAGCAATTTCTGGTGGCCTGGATGCTCGCGATCACACTGATTTCAGGTGCTGGGTGCAACACTGAGACAAACTTTCTGAATAACTGCCAACTTTGTTAAAATAGCCAATGCCTAGATTGCCCTCACCCTCCAAACCACACTCAAACACAGAAGATCATTCTTCCCATTGTAACTCACATATTTTATGCATCAGCTTCCAGTGTTTATTAACAAAGCCAGAGGATTGGCAGCTCATTAGCCTGGTTCCACTGTCGCTAGCCAGATTTGCTTGGTAATGAGGGCAAGCCAGGCACTACAAATTGTCGTTTTGGTAAAATGCACCAATGAGGACAACTACACAATTGTACTTCATTCTTAGACAATGCTGTAACTTGACCTGATCCTCTAAGCAGAATGCTAGTGACCATTTATTTTCTGATTAAATCACATCATTCCATTTAGTACACTTCCAGCACTTTTCAGATCGGCCAAACAGTTAACAGCCCACATGGTAGATTAGAGCAAATTATGACTAAACATCTGCCAGCACAAAACCAAACTTTTAGACTGTCTGCATGTCAGTTAGTAAGGCTGTAACAACACACATATTTCCAGGCTCAGTACAATTTTGAATTCTGAGGTCAATATTTGGGTTTTCAATAACATATAATCCCAAAAGTGACTTCAGAAAAGAGGGCCAAACATCTGAATGTGGGTGCTTGGACAGCATAGACACTAGCTTTTGTCAGAAAAATACCACAAGCAAAATTACATTTGCTTCAACAGAATCTGCTGTAACTTCTACTTTCAGAGCAAAACATTATTTTCTAGAAACGTGCTGATATGGTAATTTGTCACATTGTTACGAGATTGCATGTGTCAAGAGTGAAACTAAAGTGCAAATAAAGAGAAATAATTGAACTGTATCCATTCTAAATTGTTAAACATCAAAAGAATCAAGTGCGCACTGTGGAAATGTCCTCAAATATTATGAGACATTCAGCCATAGCACCCACCTGCAATGTCAGGTTAGCAAATCTGCATTAGTGCATTTAGCTTAGCTTCATGCTCTCCCTAACTCTCCAGCTTCGGAGTGATTTAGCACAGGGCTTGCCCAGAGCAGGTGCTTTCTGTGGGTGAAGTCATTGAGAGGCGAGTCGGAGCTGTGACCTAAGCACATACGGCCCTCTGGGAGTCAGAGGATCTGGCCGCGTTCTCCAGCCCTCTGCGACAGCCAATCAAAACGAGAGAGCAAAAGAGAGAGAGAGAGAGAAAGGCACAAGAAGAGAGAAGAGGCATGCAGACGGTTTCTTCATGCCCCACTGAGACCAACAGCTTAACGGCAGTGCAAAGAGTCTATTAAGAGCGCTTGGATCATCTAAATCGTACGCCTGTGAGCATGGCTGTTTACTGATCCGGGCAGAAGGAAAGCTCTATGTGAAATCTGACGGAAAAATGTACTTTCATTAGTGACTGCATTCTGTGCAGGGAAATTACTTTCTGCAGGATCGTTGCCACTATAAACTGTGGTCCAGAACTTGGAGTCTTGCCTGACTTTCCCCACGCCCACATTTCTATGTTTACTACGATTACTCAGTCCGTATCTCTAAAAACCCAAGCCCGTTTTTCTCTCAATGATCCCCCGTTTCACATACCGCCCGCCACAATCACATCATCCCTCTTTCCCTTTAACAACATTCCCCCCTCACAATACTACCTTCCCGTCCTCCCTCTTCTTTTCCTCCGTCTCTTACTCACTTGGAAAGCTCACAGTACCGCGGTCAAACTAGAGTCGCTGTGTTCCTGCTAATCGAAAACACATTTTCTCCAGCGCTCCCTCCCTACTTCGCTTTCCTCTGTCCGTCCCTCCCTCAGTGACAATCACTTCACTATTTCCTAAGTGTTCAGGGTCTTACAAACTTATTTGTTGTGTTATTCTTTCACCTTCATATGCTCCCTTGTTTACAAAGAGGAAAAGCAGGAGCAAACCTACATACTGGAGAACATCTGCAAACAAACACTCGTAACAGGATGCATCAGAATGTGAGTCACTGTAGTTTTTCTCCTCTTCGGTAGTCGAGGAGGAACATAAGTTTAACAACACACTCTCTATGGAATGTGACAATAACATGAGAGATCCTACTATGTTCTAATAAGAGCAATGTTTTATTCATTGTAGCCAAGACTATAACGAAGGAAAGCCATTCTGTAATTTTTCTCACATTCGCTTTAAGTGGAACCTGGCTTTCGCTGCATTAGTCCCCTCTCCTCCCTGCAACTTCTGCAGCTGGCCTTGCTGTGACGGCGAACAAATAAAGGACTTTTTAATTTGACAGACTATCTTCCACTATGGACCACATGCACTTGTTTCCACTGTGAATGCCATAAGGAGCGAGATCTAAAACAAAACATGCTGAAGGTTGAGACACACAGGAGGAGCTGCAGATCCAGGAATTCATCAACATACTGTGAGGCTGGAGGTGACCAGATGGCACTGAGAAAATGATGGAGGAAAAAAAGGCCACTGAATACACTGCAGAGGAGACGCAGTTAACAACTTCGTGCCACTTTCCTTCTCCAACTACCTCTACCTATTACTCGGTCTTTTGCGCAGCGTAAATGCTGAAACTGATTTTTTTGGTTCTTTTGATATGAGGGCAACCTTAACGGCTTACTAGGCTATGCTTACACGCAACCAAAAACAAGGACAGATGTCATCCTCATCATTTCTCATTACTCTGAGAACGTTTTGGCGGAGTATGTCACTTAGCTGCAGTCAGTGAAGTGAACCCACTTTAAAGCGAACAATGTACAGAGTACTACTGCTGGACAAAGCTGACGCATGCATTTTCTGCAACTTGTTCCAAAGGTAAGGCCGCTCTTTTTAAATAATAATGAGGCAATCAGCAATCCATTTGAGACCAGACTAACTTGAGATCTAAACTGAAAACATGTCTTTATCTGCTCGAGGAGACTAGGCAGAGCCGCTAGCGTAGATGGTGGGAATTCCTGCTTCCTTGGCAGCAAATAACCTCGCTTCAGGTCAGAGGTCAGGGGTGGCTTAGAGGTTCCAGACAGACTCTCCCTTATCAGCTGCTGAGCGGTCAGTCAGGAAAAGCTGCTCTCAGCTCGCATGCAAACCAGCCAACACAGGGCTGGGGCAAGTGTGCACGTGCAATGACCCATACTATAACTGAGGTTGCTCCAGGTTGACTTGTTCTACTACAGAGGCACCAAACCACTGACAGGTGCACAATCACACGATTGTTTAACACTTTCCAAGTTCCTTTCAACTTCCTTGCCTGTCAATAAAACAGTTTCAAATCGCTGGTAAATAAGCTACTTAAACCACTGTGTAAACAAACAAGGCTGAACATTACGAGCCCCACAGAACCTCACAGTAGCAGGGATTTTCGCAGCAAGTTTAAAGCATGGTGAATATCTACCTCTAAAGTGCAGCTAACAAAAAAAAACAGGCATCTGTCCCCAGAGAACTTTTAGCACGGCTCATATTCTCTGTTAACTGAAGAGAGCTGCCAGTCTGAATTCCAACACAGCCTACTTGTTACAAATGACTAATAAAAAGTCTTGGATCTTGAATACAGACTTCAAGAATGAAAACAGCAAGCTGTGCAATTTGGCTACACCTTCTTTTCTGCAGTAATGAGAGACTAGCTGCTAACTTCCATCGTTAGTTCTGGCAGGAGCCGAGGAAGTCATAAAAAAAGAAATACAAACACAAACATGTGGATCCTAAATCCTGACTGCGTTCCGTATTGACATTCCCTGACATCGAATGTAGCTTTACCTCCCGCAACCTTTCAGAGCTTTACAGCAAAAGGCAACGTAGGAAAACACAACTCACCGTGATTAACGGTCTAAAACGGCGATCACATAACGTTACTCCGGATCAAAATCCACTCTCCGGGCGGACCAACATGCTTCCTTCAGGGAATCTGTGTTGAAACTGCAGACGTTCCGAGAAAAATAAGACAGAAAGGGAAAAAGTATAAAAAAACGTGCAGAAAAACAAACCCCCAGCAACCACGAATAAGACAAAACTCTTCTTGAGTCTGGAAACAGAGCCTGTTCATTTCCACTCGTCTTGTCTTACGAGCCCAAGACGACTGGACAGCCACCATCCAGGGAGCCCAGCCTGAGTCCCATTATACAGGAATACGGACCGTTATCCTAAACAACCAGTTAGTAGACAGAGTCCGATGCTGCTTGGGAACATACACCAACGTTAAACTGCCGCCAACGAAAACATGGCAAGTGATACGCAGCAGTGCGAACCATGCCTTCTGCCTCTGTTTGTCTTACGCTGGACTGAAATTCATGCATTGTGCACAGACAACGTTGAATTTGCAGCGAAGTGGGCAGCACGAATAACCCTCGGCTACTTTCTATGTAGCTCCTATTAACGCTACGTTACAGGCGAGCTAGCTCTCATTTTCAGGCTTGGCTTGTGAGGGTAAGGTGGCTTTCCAGCAACGTGGCTGTAGCCCGTGAATACGACAGCCACTCGGACAGCGGAATTCAGTTTACAGCTGAAATAAAGTGATAAATCTAACGTCCAGCCTGCTAGGAATGGACATTCGGGCGAAGCTGGGGCGCCGTGTCCTGTCAGTGGCTCACACCGCTGGTACGGCTAACGTTAGCTGGCTAACTGCGAGCGGTCCGCACGTACGTAGGTTAGCTAAACGAGGCGCCCACTGTGGTGGGACTCGACTAACGTTAGCTTAGCCAAAGTGCTCCTTCACACCCAGGAGGCCGATAAAACGGGCAGTAATAAAACGCTGGCGTCTCCCGAGGCGTGAACAAGAGCGGAACGACCATCGAGGGCTGTTTGGATAAAGCCCCGCTCAGGTTATTAAAAAACACCAACTGTCAACAAAATGGCGGCTGCGTTGAATCAACAGAAACCCGAAATGGATCTCTCTCTCTTTCTCTCCCTCGGTTTCTTCGTCCTTTCGCTCTTGTGCATGCCCGAACAGCCATTACCCGTTAATGTTCCCGAAATGCCGCTGTATTCCCTCTCCGGGCAGCGCGTTATTCGAGCTCAGAGGCGTCCGAGCGGGCCTGTGGCGTTAATCGGGCCTCCATGTCTGCTGAGCCCGTATCGTTTCTGTCAGTACAGCACGGGCATTCTCCCAGTCAGGGGCGGGCGGGAGGGAGGGAGGCAGACACAGAGAGGAGGGGTAGAGAGGAGGAGGAGGCGGAGGAGGGAGGGATGGAGGGACGGAGGGCACAATGTCGACTGGTGTTTCCACTTTCTGCCGCGTTTTTTTATTTCGCGTCAGCCTGAAACGAGCTCGGGTGTCTTTAAGCTGCGGCTCGCCTCGACAAAATGTCGGCTTGTTTATGTTCGTCTTTCTCACTGCGGGGAGGAGGTCGGAGCACGATGGCCGCCTCTGGACGTTAAGAGGCTCGTGTTTTCGTGCGCCCCGTGCCGCTGTTGACCCACAGTGAAATATCCAGACTCCCGTGGGAACCGTGGCAGGGTCGAGGAGGGCTGGTGGCGCTGCCCGTTAACCGCTCCGACACTAAACGTCGCAGCGGAGGCGTCGCGAGGCTGCGCGAAGCCGCTCTTTTCTCCGCTCGTGTTTTTTTCTCCACGCTCGAGTTTTTCTATTGGCTCGCGCGATCAGGAGGCGGGACGCTGGAGCCAAAAGCCCAGGACTGTTTTCCACATTGATCCACCTGAACGTGCTACCTGTTCGGGTGGTCGGATCAGTGGTGGATCCAGTGGTGGTCCGCCCGAACGGAAATCCAATATATGGAAATATATAAATTCCAAATGTATGACATACATTAGCATACGTGGATTTCCCTTATAGCCAACTTATATTAGGACACAGGTGTGACGTATGTAAACCTATTTGAAAATGGCCAGTTTCAAATGTAGGACATATAATAATTAAAATGCTATATATGTGTAACACACACACACACACACATATATAAAGATATATATAATGTATAACAGAAAACAAAACAGTTTTCATATATAAATGTTATCTATTACTAATACATGTTAGTGTGATTTGTATAAGGCTTTAATGCATATTTGTTTATGCTTCCTAATAAAGTGAAAATGTGTATAATAGCTTTTAACTAAACTGTAAAATGTAAACAAGCTATGTAATAAAACCATTAAAACAAACAAACAAAAAAGAAGAAATATTGTTCCCTCACACATTTAAATAGTTTATTGTTCAAAAGCAAATAGTTAATGTGTTAAGATATGTGGATTTCCCTTATATCCGACTTATATTAGTGACATATCGACATATGTGGGACATATATTCAGACATGCACTATATTGCCAAAAGTGTATTTGAACAATTAAATTGGAACAGGAAGGGGCCGTCCCCAAACTTCCCACAAAGTTGGGAGCATGAACATGTCTAAAATCTCTTGGTGCTGAAGCTTTAAGAGCTCCTTTCACTGGAACTAAGGGGCCAAACCCAACTCCTGATAAACAACCCCACACCATAATCCCCCCTCCACCAAACTTTACACTTGGCACAATGCAGTCAGACAATTACCGTTCTCCTGGCAACCGCCAAACCCAGACTCGTCCATCGGATTGCCAGATGGAGATGCGCGAATCATCACTCCAGAGAACACGTCTCCACTGCTCTAGAGTCCAGTGGCGGCACTTTACACCATTGCATTCAACACTTTGCACTGCGCTTGGTGATGTAAGGCTTGGCTGCATCTGCTCGGCCATGGAAACCTGTTCTCTGAAGATGTCTACTCTGTTCTTGAGCTCATCTGAAGGCCACATGAAGTTTGGAGGTCTGTAGTGTTTAACTCTGCCACTGACAGTTGACTGTGGAATATATAGTAGCGAGGAAATTTCACGACTGGACTTGTTGCACAGGTGGCATCCGATCATGGTATCATGCTGTAATTCACTGAACTCCTGAGAGCGATTTGTAGAAGCTGTCTGCAGGCCTAGGTGCTTGGTTTTATACTCCTGTATGTCACATATATTTCTCATTTGTTAGCGTCATGTTGTGTAAGGTTGTAATGCATCTTTGTTTCTTCAACATGCTTTCTGATGAAGTGAAAATTAGTATAATAGCTACATAACTAAACTCTAAAATGTACACATTCTAAGCGATGCAATAAAATCAATAAAACAGAATGAGAAATATTGTTCCCTGTCACATTTAAATAGCTTAATGTTCAAAAACAAACAGATAATAGTAACAATTATAACCACACTTTAATGGATTCAACCATGTGTCAATCCTAGAGGTATAACCTATATATTATGCATATGTATTCACCCATTTATCTGACATATGTATGATCCATATATCATGCATATATGATCATTATTTGATACTTACATATTTGTACACAATATATATGTACATGTAATGTAAAGTAGATGCCCGACTTTTTATGATGTATGTCCATACGTGGCCGTGTATCTGATTTCTGTATGGGCAGGTTCCTCTGACTGCCAGAGGTCTCAGGGGACCACAGACCACAAGGCTCAAGGGGCTAAAGTGTCCAAAAAAGCCATATTTAAGTTTGTTCCCCATAGAAGATTTCTGTCACGTGACAAATCAACAAAACCATGGGGGTGTTGAAACATTTATATTTAACTACATATGTGATTTCATGTTATAAAAGTGTAACAACATAACAGTCAGTATGTGCCATAGAGCTGAAACTGGTCCTCAGGGACCCCCCAGATGGTCCACATACTCCCAATGCACAACAGATTTGAGAACCACTATCACAGTGCATCAGATAGTAACTTACTTTTGAAGTCAAGTATTTTGGGCTGGACTATGTGAGGACCGGAATTGAAAGCATCTCCCCATTTTATATAACCTATGGCGGACAGCTGCCAAAGGTCATTCATCAATGGTTTATGACAGGAGTGCCCATCTGCTGCGCAGGAGGTGAATGGAGGGAAAGGACTGGAGTTGGGCACCCCTAGCGTATCACATTAAGTTTTACAGTAATCAGAAGACAGACTTAAAGTCTAGCTGCTGGTGAATGTGTCTTTACATGCAATGCATCTCAAATGGCATGGCCTTTGTACTCACTGCTGCTTGTGCTTGAGGCTTTATTTCAAAATAATCGACCATCCAACTGCCTGACATGTAGTATAGTTAAAGCAGTGAAGGACCTCACCCAACCGCAGATGTTACATGATGCAGCTGTGACTCATATCCCAGCTGTCGAGTGTATTTCTCTAAATGTATATTTTAAGAATGTTGACGTCAGCCTGTTTATAGAGAATCCAGGCTTAAGCATTTAGGTTTTAAATAGCATTTTTGTTTTGCTTGCCTATTAAAGCCTGACTGCTGGTCACATGACAAGCTTACAAACCATTGTGGGCATTCCTTTACATTTCTTTACAGCAGAGGTTACTAATAGGCGGACCGCGGTCCGAGTCCGAACCCAGACGCTGTCGTATTCAGACCTGGATCTAACACTGATAAACTATGGATAACTAACTTTTGTAATCTTTATGATAGCTTTAGTCGCCAGAGACTCATAGACCAAGCGCATGCATTGTAAATATCACACGTGACACCACTCAGCCATTCAGATCTGTGCATTACGAGGAGCACTGAGACTGGAGTGAGTGATACACACACAGGGGAAGGACGAGGCGAGACACAGCGCTCAGAGAAGAAAGTGAGTCAGAGGGAGGTTATTTCACATGGCACATGTGCTCTAAAAAGAGAAGACGGACAATAAATGTTGCTGAAATATCACTGAATTGTACTTTAGTTGATTTGATATCCAGTTGTTGACTACATAAGATGTTGATATATCTGCTAGGCAGCTTCAGTAAACAGTAGGTTATATGGCACTGAATCATGATGCAAGATCCGGACCTTTGCTTGAGGAAATTTTCTCTAACTGGACCTTATTGAATTTTAATTATACACCCCTGCTTTATAGCATTCCATATTATCTGTAGTTAAATAATATTATTATTATCATGTTCTTATTACAGAAATACTTGGCGAGAAAAAACGGCAGTTAAGCTATCCTGTGGTTCCTGAATTAACTTTCTGTGCTGTGGGTTTTATATTGTTTTGACTCCTAGTGATGTAATTTGATGAGTTAAATGTGTGATATCAAAACCTTGCAGGACAATTGAAGGTACTAAGGCAAATGAAAGTGAAAAGTCTTGGTTTCACATTAGGGCCATCATGATTACTTGATTATTGCTGATCACAAAAAATAATGACAAATTTACATTCTTGATGAACTGCCTTAGTAACTCTTTTGCAATTTGAATGATAAAACTATATACACACACGTCATTATAAAGTCGTGTTTAACAGTCTTAAGTTTCTCCACAAGGGGCGCTGTTGTGTACTCAAGTTGCTTTTATGTGCCTTTTGTGGAAAAAGCTTTAAAATGCTTCAGATATCCATGTTTAAGTAGAGCCAATAAGTAGTATTGAACCCTAGTGTAGAACCATCACTAGCTTGGCTGAAACAACATATCAAAAGAGCTTTAGCAGTGGTTCTCAGGCTGCTTATAAAGTTAAGATTTCTAGAGTAAACAGAGTTATGTAATGACAATTTTGGTCTTGCAGTGTTTTATTTATATATGAAGAATTTTCAAAGACCTTATTACCTTTTTAAGCAAACTATCCTACCTTACTTAATAAGTTTAGCTTATTTTTTATAGTTTGGCTTATGAAATTTACTTGATTAGTCCTCAAAATAATCACTGCATTGCTCAATAACTATATAATCAGTAGCGACATCTCTATTTCACTCGTGGAGATGATGTGTATCTTACTACCTTACTTCAGCAACAAAGCCTGTGAAGCAAATTAGCCCAATTCAGTTTTTCTATGGACTGTTTTTGAGGAGCTGTTGGCTATTAACTGTAACAAAGCAGAACAAAGCAAAGGAGACACAAAGCCCCCCTTTTTCAAAAGGGGAAATGTATCATCAAACAAAGCAGCTCCAACAGGTGTCATTTGCTGTGGTGCCAGCCAACGTCATGCAAGATATGTATACCTGTTTTATTCAGCAGTGGAGTTCAGTTTATGAATGGGACGCCACTATGGCGTTCAGCAATGAATGCCCAATATTACTAATGTAAATAAAAGTTTATATATATATATATAGACCAGAGGTCATCAGGGGTCGCCAGTGTTGGTGTAGGTTTTCATTCCAGCCAAGCTGGAGCATACCTCAATAAAACCGGTCAATTGTTTTAAGACTGATTAAAGAGATTAAACAAGTGGAATTAGGGGTCAATGAAAGCATGCACCCACACTGACCCTTTGTGGAAATAATATGTGACCCCTAATACAGACATATGTATACATACAAGACAAACAGCACCAAGATTCCTATTTGTTTATTTTTATAAACTCATTTTGGGTTGAGGTTCCCCATAACTTATGACGTGATGCTCAAGAATAATGTTAAAGGGGGCAGTCATGGGCTGGAGGTTAGGGAACTGGCCCTGTGACCAGAAGGTTGCTGGTGACTGAGGTGTCCTTGAGCAAGACACCTAACCCCCAATTGCTCCCCAAGCACGGTAGACAGGGCTGCCCACTGCTCTGGGCAAGTGTGCTCACTGCCCCCTAGTGTGTATGTGTGTGTGCGCTCACTAGTGTGTATGTGGTGTTTCACTTCACGGATGGGTTAAATGTGGAGGTGGAATTTCCCCGTTTGTGTGATTTAAAAAGTATCACTTTGTGAAAATTAGGCTTCTCCTTTTTCTGTCCTAGGATTTGTCCTAAGCATTGTTATGTCCAAAGCTAATGCTGAGGCAGGCGAAGGAGAACAGACCGGTAAAAAAACATGAGTAGGCACACAATAGACGTACAGTGTTTGAAGGTGTTTTACTTCCTTAAAAATACTGTATAAGCTGGCTGTGTCCTGTATTTCATATTAGCTCACTGGTTTCTGCTGTTGAGCTAAACTGCAGAAATGATCAGCACATCAGCTTCAAAATAAGACTAATCAAAGCCAAACAGACAAATATAAGCAGCTCATCAAGGACAGACTACTTGAACTAGGCCCTATGAGTCACTGACTGTGAGGATGTTATAACAATTACTTAAATTAAACCAAAAATAGAGCTAATAGAGTTAATCAGTCAATACGTTCAGTGAGAATACAGCCTGAGGATACAATAGATTTTTCAAAGACCAAAAATCAAACGCTCTTGGAAGCTGTTTCTTTCATGTTTTATGCAGAGTCCGTGTCTCCCAAAGTAGCAGCTGTTCACATGTAAAGCAATGCGAGTTATGCAGAGTTATGATGTCTTTTGGGAGACATCAAACATTATTGGCTATGAAAAATCTAAAGGCAAATGTGTTTGTCTTTCAACTTGTTATTAACTTGGACTCATAAATTAAGGTTGGTTTCCTTGAAAATTTAATTCCATGTTGAGCTGTACAAACGTAAGCGTCTCCTGTCAGAAAATACATACAGTAGGTTCACTTTAGAAAAAAAGTGATCATGTGCATTATTGCTGTGCATAATATCAGTAAGAATCAGGGTTTATTGACCCCCTCAGAAAGACCGCCCGGAGACTTCTTCCCAAACAGCGATTCCAACGGTGTCCTCTGGAGTGCTTTATGTCTCTCTCGGGTGGACGACTTGCAAAAGAGAGACAGTAAGGAAACATTATCATAAATGCTGGGTCCTGTAGGGTTCCGTGGTGACAGGACTGGTCTCCTGAGGTGCAGGTTGGCTCTGGAGGCTGTAATCTTCACCATTCAGACTCTTGCGACAGACAGGGCATGTATCATGCTGTGGACAAAGGGTATAGATGCCAGTTTATTAGGTACCATTGTAACATTGGTTATATTATGAGATACGTCTACTAATCATATAATACCATATAAGTGCCCTTTGCAGGTTTACAGTTACTGACCGTGGCTCATCTGTTGCTGCACAATTGACTCTCATGGAAAGAGACCTCCATGACACCACCACTGGCCAGATTTTATCTGGATGGTGGTGAACCATTCTCAGCACAGCACTTATATCAAGATGGTAATGTGTTTCGCACTATTATGAGTATATCAGCAAGTTTTTTGGGTCTCAGTGTCACTGCTGGGCTGAGAATCCACCAACTAAAATATCCTGCCAACAGTGTCCTGTGACTAGAAACTGACCACTGAGGAAGGACTGATGGATGACTGTATCCAATGAGTTGGGTTTTTCAACATGTAGATTTGAAGACTTAAAACTCTTCATTTTCTAGTATTGACCACAGAGTTTGAGTGTGGTTCCCAGTGTTGCTCAAAAAAGTAATTCATTACAAATTACTAATTGATCTAACTGTCATGTAAATGGGATTATGTTACTTAATACTTGCTGGAAAATTAAATCTCATTAATTACTACTCTGTTACTCTGTACCAGTTACATGACAGAAAACTCAATAGTAATTAATTGCAAAATAAAAAGTCAATCACAGTAAACATCATTTAAAAGACGTCACTATACACCTTTCAGACAAATCATTATGAAAACTCATAGGTCAGGGGTCGACAACATGTGGCTCCATAGCTGCAAGCCGCTCCTTTACCGCCCTGCTGCGGCTCCACAGCAAGATTATATTTCTAGGTAAAAACATTATAATCCTCCCTTAAAAAAACATTATAATCCTCCATTAAAACAAAGCTCTGCTGATCGATCGAACACAGTTTTAACACTAAACTCTTGACGCTGGAGTTGTATACATAACTGCTAATTCATCAACCTTTAACCCTGAAGGTCAGTGCACAGACTGCTGGTCACACAGCAACGCAGACAACAATCTCGCCTAGGTTAGTAGCTAACAATAAGGCACAGACAAAGATTTAGGGCGAATGTTGATAATTTGGAGAAAGGACTTATTTTTTTATTTATAATCACTCCAGTTTTTCTGATATGTTTAATCTGCAACAAGAAACTGTCAAACACTAAAAAGTCGTGAAGTTTCTCAATCACAGCTTCTTGTTTTAATTTTCCCCTTCCATCTTAAATGGTGCAGCAGTTGCATTCTGGCACCTGTAAAAATCTGTAAAAAATCTAACATTGAGAGACATACTACAAGAAATTATTCTACTTTTGCAGAACAGTTTCCTACCAGAGATGCGAGAAAAGTGGCTACAGCTGAGCTAAAGCTTAAAGCAAAACAAAGTCTGGATTTTAGTTTATATTTTTTAGCCTAAACTAGGACATTAGCACAACTGAGATATCCTTACAGCCAAGATGGTAAAATGTTACTTCACTGAAATGGACACAAAATGTGGCTCACAGGGTGGTTTGATTTTTGTTGAAAGGAAAAAAATGGCACTTCTTAACATTCGGGTTGTGACCCCTGTCATAGGTGAAACAAATAACGTTGATTATCTCATAACAACAGCAGATGTCAAGATCTGAGATATATTAGACAGTTTACAAACAGTCAGTTCTTAATATAGACAGGAAATTACAGAAAAACAGAAAAAACTAATTAAATGCATCACGCACAATATGTTTTGTTCTCTTAAAGACGTTTGTGTTGCGAAAGTCAGTAACAGTGATATGATTACAGGAATTTAAACGACAATGTGTTACACTACTTTGTTAGTGAAAAATAAATGTTACACTAGTTTGTGCTGCAGTGGTCCCTGAAAACCTTTACTATTAACTTGTATTACCTTTATTGTCAATGGCCAAGCCTTTAATTAGTTGAGTCACTGGTGTTACTGATACAGTGAAAAAGGCCAAACTGATACTAGACTAAAACCTATGCTCTGATGCCCAGAAACAGTTGGCGGCAAAAAACAACTTGCTCAGAGGAGAAGACAGTATATGTTATCACATCAATTACACTGGCAAAGAGTGTCACCAGAGCTGCAATCAGACTCGCAACTGCAATTCAAATGCCAAGACTGGGAGACCCATCTTTGTACTGCTTTACCAGATAAGCCCCTCGGGAGCTTTTAAGAGGCACAGAACTGATAAAGACCATGAAAAACAATGCAGTCAGACTGGGCTAAAATCCTTCCCTGCTTTTTTCTTTTTCACAGATATGAAAAGTCTGGAAGCGGCTGCACTTGGCTCTCACCAGTTGTAACCAAGGCACAATGCAGTCACTGTGAAAACAGTGCAGGCAAGGCAGCTGTCGGACCGATTCCCCTACCGAGTACTCCTCTCTGCACACGGGACATTCCAGACGACATGCTGGGGGATGAGATGAGAGAGAGAGAACAAAAAGGCATGAGAGAGATAGAGAGGACAAGCAAGGGGGAGCAAGAACAGCCACTTTGGCAGTGAGATGTTTTTCCATTTGAAGGAAGATTTACATTTAAATAAGCATCCCAACAATAACGACTGCACCAATCCCACTTTTACTCTCTTGATACTGATTTCAACATGCCAACTCAGGGTATCGGCTGATACTGAGTACTGATCTGATAGCAGGGCTATTTTTCTCCAGTTTACAGACTGGGCACCTCATGAAGTTGTAACTATGCATTACATTTTAACTGTAAAACATTAAAAATAGGGGAGAGTGTCAATGTTATATAGGTAAACAGATTCAAGTATAATCTGATGATTATATGATTTTGTTCATCTTCTTGATTTCTTTGGGACAGGGGTTAGTTTTAATACAACAACATTTGCATTTACATTTACAGAATTTGGCAGATGTTCCTATCTACATCAACTTACAATTTGATCATTTTACAGGTGAGCAAAGGTAGTGTTAGGAGTCTTGCCCAAGGACTCTATTTGCATAGTGTAAGGTGCTTGCCCAGGTGGGGGATTGAACCACAGCCTACAGCATAGAAGGCAGAGGTGTTTCCCAAGGCACCCTACCAACCACCACTAACACTAAACTCAGTGATAGCTTTCTATATAAATTTTTTATATATATACACTTCACATTTTGATTGCTTTTATGCTCAGAAACATCAAAAAGCACTACTGCTAATGTCATGTAAATAAAAACCTGTTTAAAGTGTATCATTCTGATATTAGCTGCATCTGTTTTGATGCAACAATTTCATACAGTTTTTCTAGTTCAAACTGTGCAATACAGTCCTGAATTAATTTGATTCAATTTAACAGACTTTTATAGCACCTGTTCAAACAGCCCCTCACCCTGCATATATGGTAAGTTTAAACATTTATACTAGCACCTTGTAGGCTGAATAGTTTCATACAATTTGTACTATAGATGTGCAGGTTGTTTTATCAAAAATATGAATCATTCTCAAATTCTTCTGAAATTGTATAGCAAAAACCAAAACAAGTTGTCCCCTGCTTCCCCTACATAAGATAAGAAACTAATCCAGTGTCTTATAAAGCACTTCCACATCTTACTTGTGTTACTGCTAATGTGGTGTTCCAATTGTATAATGACTAAGAATCGGTATGTGTTTGAAACAGTCTGGCTGCTATCCGATCCGTTTAATCAGGTCAGTATGGGTGCAGATAACGATCCAGTAGATCAGATCAGTGCATCACTACAAACAATGTACTCACTCCTAAGGACCCCCGCCCCCAATTCACACTGACTGGCTCTACAGGCCTTACAAGCCTTTGAGAGACTATCAGAAGTCAGCAGAAGCTGGAAAATCCCTTCTGGTAAGCTGTCAAGAAATATGTGGGCGGGTCTTTTTTTTTCTTTTCGACACAGTAAGGCCTGAAGGACGGTGCTGTGTGTGATGACTCAGGAGATTATGGGAACTCACCAGCCTGTTCTGATGAGACGTGGACGGTAGGGAGGGATGAGATCATTTCTTTCTCTGCAGGCGGTGGACCAGCGCTCTCCGACTGACCCAACAACTGTAGGACAAAGGCATGCAGGAGAGGAACAGAAAATGAGATCATTTTCCCATTTTAGACAACATAAAAAGAGGACCCTACCTTTTTAGCTGGGACTTACATAATCAATACTTTTTAAATTATTAAAGGGCCAGTAACATCTGCTGCTCTATGTAGGACGTTTGTTCAAATTGTTCAAAAGAAAAAAAAGTAAATACAGTATCTTTGTATCTACCTCCCAGAATGAATTGCCCTTCCTTAAGTACTTCACTGCACTGAAATATTACAAACCAGGGAGATCGTATTTTTCATATTCATGTAGGACCATGCAGTGTTATAATACAAGGTGCGATGTTCACAGAGGATGTTTTTGTTTGTTCTTGCTTTTGGGAGTTCAACTATTACAGACCATTCCCACATACATCTAACTCTTGTAGGTCTGTAAATCTTGTGGAAAAAAAAACGGAGAAAATGATCAGGTTTGGATACCGCAGATGTTTTTCGGACCACATTGTACACCTTCACGTATTAACGTCACACATACAGGCACAAAAAGAAGGTCCGGCTCCATGTTTAGGACACAATGTCAACATTATTCTGTTGAAGAGATGATGATACTAATAGATAATTCACTTACAGCCTGAGAAAACATGATGCCAAGTGTTCTCTTTAAATTCTTTTTCAGCGCTCTTGCAATTATCACATTCATCCACTTGTAAGGGGTCGAAGAACAACCAGACGATACAAAATATTCTCCATCACACTGCATGCAATTACACATTTCAACCACAGAGGTCTCCAAATCCCCAAAATGTACATAGTGTAGCTTTAATAAAAGAGTTGCTGTTGTATGTAAACACTGTCAAAGTTTCAAAACTGCTGTTAAACTTTAACCACTGTTTAAGTAGCATTAACTCTCCAGTTTATACATACGGAAACAAACCTGCAAAAATCATTTTTAATAATTTTACACATATATCCACTTATTCAGCCTACAGTCATTCAGCCAGCCCACCCACACTGAAGTTATAAGGAGCCTGGAATGCTTTTTGAATGAGGCACAGTTTTGCCCTAGGGTGTCCAGTCTTATTCACAAAGAGCTGATGTGGCTGTAGGTTTTCATTCCAAACAAGAAGGAGCTCACCTGATTCCACTTGTTAATTAAATTGGTCTCTGTTAAACAATCGGTCATGTCATTGGTAGAATGAAAGCCTGCACATCGGCCCTTTGCAGATAAGAGTGGATGCCCCTGGTTTAGCCAGTCAGAACAGAGATCATTTACATTTTCAGCCTCTTAGGCACATTAACAAAACCAGCCTGTTTAATTCTGAGGGGTAAAGAGAGGTGAATAATGACTCATTGTGAAATATAAAACTACATAAAATGTTATAACGGGAAAAGATAAAAGAGGGACAAGTCCCCTTTAAAGGAGAAAGTGAAAGAGCTGAGGAGTGCGGGAAATTGAGATTGAGGTCATCATCTCATCCGTCGATGTGGTCAGCATTGACGTCACCCACCTGTGTAATGACAGCATCGAAACCTCCTTGTCCCCAGGCATAATCTCCGGGGTTTGAGTGCAACATTCCAGACCTGAGAAACAAAACTATAGTCAGGCCTGTAATCAGACCAATAGGCATTTCAAGTAATCGTACTTGCAAAATACGAGTAAAATTCTTTGAGACAGTAATAAAGTGAACTTAAATGACCATTTAAGGTTAACATATTTTACAAACTTAAAAAGATGGTTCCTCTGTGTGTGTATGTGTGTGTGTATACATTTTTAAAGTTTTTTTAAAGGCACCCAATCTTTTTCCTATAAAGTATTCTGGAATATTGGAAAGTCTGTGCAGGGCTTGTTACTGTTCAGTCCATTTGGCCTTTATAAAATCCCTGATTGCTCAATTATCTACCAAAATCATAGGTAAATTATTCGATTACTAATATAATCAATAGTGACAGCTCTAAAATAGACATAAAAAAACATGTAAAACTACCTACCAAGAGGATGGCTGGGAATTCATATTTCCAGAGTTGGCGAACAGGCCAGCCAAGAATTGCTGAACAATTCTTAATAAGAGAAGCAGAAACAAGGTCAGCTCTTAAGGCAGTTTGGATATAGGCTGTGGCATGAGCAACTCTGAACCAAGAGTGAAACTAATCTTGTGGATTTTTGTTAAATCCCCCAGTAAAGTGCACAGTAAATGATTACAGGCATTAAAAGGAGCCTGGTAATTGACGTAATCTGGGTAATTAAGGGATCGGACAGAACAAAAAGCAGACAAAGCTCTGGTTATCCTCCTCATCTAAGTTTAGCATGGTTTATATACTTTCAGATCCTCCCTGTGCAACAGAAAACGTGCCTCTGTTAAGCCTTAAAAGCAGTTAGCAAGCATAGCTGCCCTTGGGATTGCTTGTTTAGTCTCAGATAAAGTGCAAGAAAAAGAATCTTGATGAACAGCTTCATCTAATCACCTGAAACAGGAATAGCTCTTTATAGATGCGGATCCTGGGCAGAAATACAATGCAATAAAATCACCAGGGGTTCATTATCTCCTACAGCATTCAAATGTGTTTAACACCGCATGGTGTGTAATGGGCTGAGCAAATCAATACTGAGAGTTAATGTAGCACATTTTACAACATATCAGGACCCACCCTTCCACTGCTGGTCCTCGGTCTGGGCGAGAGTGCCTCCGTTGACTGTGCTGTTGAGGCACCTGCTCAGGAGCTATGGCTTCTGAAGGCCCTTCAGGACCAGCTACAGGCCTCAACGTCTCTGGTGGATGATCAGCAACTACAGTCTGCACAGCAGAAGTGCCAGAGAGTGATTCCGAGCCAGAGATAGTGGGGTCGGAGAGGAGGGCAGACCGTTCCATGAAGAGCAGCTGCCACAGCTGATAATGAAAGAGATGACGGTAAAGATCATCCAAAGCAGCAAATAAAGATAAAGATAAATGGGTAAACGAGTTGTCTGCGGTTATAGCTCAATCTCATACTGAAGACTTTTTTTTTTAATCTGACGATGTAATTTTAGGCAAGGAAAATAAAAACGAATATTAAAAGTGCATTTTTCACTTTACGCAGCTTCCCTTTGTCAACATAACAGCAACAAGTCTACAGAGCAACAAGAACACAGAGCAAGGAACCTGAGACATAATACAATACAGAATCTCTCCACATGCTCCTCCTATATAGACTCCATTTAATTCGCCCCACAGGTTTTCAGGAAGATTTAATGACAGGGGACTGGGGTGGCCATGTCAGAAGCTTCATTCTGTGGTCACTGAAACATTTTTATGTGGATTTGGATGTATGTTTTGGATAATTATACTACTGAAAGATCCAACCACAACCCAGTTGAAGCTTTTTGGCAGAGACAGGCAGATTTTCATCTTAAGTTTCCTGGTATTTCGTGGAGGCCATGATGCCATGCATCCTAACATGGTTTCCAAGGCTTTTAGAGGAAAAACAGATCACCATACTAGGAGGATGAGGTTATTGTCTCTGTAACTATTTTATTTATTTATTTTTTAAACCAAACCGATTTTGTTACCAAGAGCTCTGTTTCTGAACCCGATTCCACCCAAACATTTCAGCAGCATCTAGCAAACTCCAGGTGCTCCAGGATCATTTGGCATGGAGACAGCATCTAAATGTAGTTTTGGGCACTCAATGACTTTTGCCTCTCAAACCATCCTCTTCACTGTGTATGGGGGCAGAATACACTTGTGGCTTCATCCTGAGAGGTTCACTACAGCTCTGGTTGTTTTAAATGTCTTAATTATTGCCCTAACGATAAAGATGCACCTTTTCAGCTGTGTAATTATCACCACTGCCTGATTTATATAGGTTAAAACACTTTAGTCTAATTTAATTAGTGTATTCTCTAATCTTAACCTCATATTTATACCTCAGTAAAGCAGGAGGTCAGGAATGACCACTTGGAAGTTCCTGAACGCTCAGGTGGACGTATAGTGAAATATAAATGAGAACATGCTTCAGCTGCATTTTATTCATATAAATCTCTAAGGGTGCCAATAATTATGATACATGTTGTTTGAAAGAATTGTAATTAACTTCATTTACTTCAATTAGAGATCAATTTTCTTTCATGTTTTCTGTCTGAGATTCAGATAATTAACCATGAAGAT
Source organism: Pygocentrus nattereri (assembly GCF_015220715.1). NCBI lineage: Eukaryota > Metazoa > Chordata > Actinopteri > Characiformes > Serrasalmidae > Pygocentrus > Pygocentrus nattereri. The sequence continues at coordinate 23,201,887 of NC_051211.1, forward strand.
GTTTTTCATGACCTTTTTTAATCTGTGTTTACCACAGATTTTACAACTTGTGGAGCTGACTGGAAATCATCTGTAAGATTCAGCTTAATTAAATTGATTGTGAGTGTGGTTTAGCCTGTTTAGCATCTCCAAAACAGTTGGCACCCTGGGCTTTTTCACGCACAACCATTTCAAAGGTTTAATGAAAAGCAAAAGCAAAAAGTACCAGTAATCAGCAGTCCTGTGGACAAAAACAACTTGTGGAGCTTCAAGCAGCTTGTGGAGGTTCAAGCAAACAGATGACCTCAATGATGAAACCATATTCAAATTCGACATTGGGGTGCAGAATCTCATTTCAGGACATAACATTGATCAAACTTTGTCTTGAATGGACTACAGCAGCCAAAAAACACGTTGAGTGGGCACAGGAGCATCAACACTGAACCACTGAGGAGTGGAAAATATTTGCCTGGTTGGAAGAATCAGGGTTCCTTTTGGGAAGGATCAGAATTCAAGCAACATGAGTCCATGGAGCCATCCTGTTTGGCATCAACAGTACAGGCCAGTGGTGGCAGCGTAACACTGCTGACCAAGTTTATCCCTTCTTGACTACTGTTTATACTCACTCGGACTGACACTTCCAGAATGAAATTCACCATACTGCAAGATACATTTCTTCACTGAATGGTTCCAGGAACATCAGCATGTTTTCATTGCTTCAGTGCACTGCACAGATCCCAGATCTCAGCCATGTGTATTTAGTATCTTTAGGATGAGGTGGAAAGGGCAGCAATTGCGCCATGCAGTAATTTCCACATGGTATAACATTCCTGCACAACTTATCAGCCCTCTTACGGCTCTACAGGCCAAATGAGTTATGCCACTATATACCTAATAACCTGGCAACTGAGTGGAATAAATTATTTCCTTATAGTTTTCAAACTGTGGCTCTGTCGGCAATTTAAAGGGACTATGAGTAAGAATGGGTAGGAATGAAAGTGGGACCAGTTTGAATGATCTCACCAGCTTAATGCTAACTGGCTCTTAGTGCTTGTCTTTGATGATCAAAAGAGTTTAATGCCTAGTTTTCTTTATTTACACTAAGCATAAAGATAATGCTACTCTAATAGTCCTTGTTCTTTAAACATGACAGGTGGAAAACTGAACTTTCTATAGAAGATGAAGAAAGTTACCTCAGCAAACTGTGAGGTCATGCCATCACTGCTTGATACTCCATCAGTAGCAACATTTCCACTCTGTAGAACGCTAAAAAACAACATCTATTCAATTTAAATGAAGCCACAACATAACAACAACAGCCATTTGTATAATAAGTATGTTGCCTTTGTGGTCAGACAAAATAAAGGCTGACTGCCAAATAAACATCATCAATAATTGCACATTACTGGCACAAATGGAAACCTCTCACCTGGAGTCCTCAGTCACCTCCTCGATGAAGCCAGACTCACACCTGGGGCACAGATATTCCTGTATGGATGGTCAGTAGGTTGCCATTTACTCACATTTAAACCAGCAACACTTTTTACACTAAAATGTAGCTGAATATTTGCTTTTTAATGTTGCACTGGAACTAAGAGGATATGGTACAATTAGCATTGTACAAACTACACACACACACACACATACACACACACACATACATTTTCCAAGCTGCTTCTCCCTCAGGGTCACGGTGGGTGCTGGAGCCTATCCCAGCTGTCATTGGGTGGAAGGCAGGATACACCCTGGACAGGTCGCCAGTCCATCGCAGGGCAGACATACACAATCATATACACACACACTCACAGCTAGGGGCAATGCAGCATGTCTTTGGACTGTGGGAGCAAACCGGAGAACCCGGAGGAAACCCACGCAGACACGGGGAGAACATGCAAAACTCTGTACAAACTACAATGATGTCGAAATCATCAGAATCTGAAATGATGACATATTTCCCATTCATATTGTGGCATACCATAAAATACGCATCATAAATACAGGGACAGTCTCTGAGCAATATGACCGTTCAGATTTGAGTATTTTTTTCAGTCAGGGGTGTTATAGCTTTACTGATAACACCGATGACATCTACTACACTTGCCCATAAAAATGATCTCAAATCAAACCTATGTTTCTCTGTGGAAAAAAATTATAAAGCATTTTATATCACTTCTGTCGGGTATGTCATCAGATTTATGACTTTTTTTTTATCCACAATGTTATTAAAGTCCAGCTAGCATGACCAGTTTTAAGAAGTCACAGTATCTTGAGTATGCAGGTGAGTATTGAGTATTTCTTGAGTATTGAGTATTTCTGAGTTTATCATGGTTCCGTTTAAATGATGGTGTTCTTGAACTTCAGAACCTTTACTTCCAAATAACGGGATCTAACTGCTCACCATGTGGCCATGAGGGACTGGGATGCAGTCTCACTTCGTGTTCTGAAATGCAGGGGTGTGGCAAAAATAGGCTCTGCCTACAGACTAAAACTCTTTAACGGCGCCCTCTTCACCATATAACAATAGAACTGTTTTGAGGTTCCTCCGTTTTGTAGCCGATCCGAAAACATAAGACAGAAGATTCGGTACATCCAATCACAGAATGTACTGCATTAAGCAGTGTAAAACTGGTTTACCCTAGCTGATATGGGATGCCCATACTTTGGTTTGAAGAGTCACACGCAACTTCGGTGGAATAACGTTTATAGTGTTACAGCTGTCGAACAATAATGAGCAAACCTGTATGACGTAGTGTCCAAAATCATTTACCACCATCACAAATTCTGTTTCCTATAACAGTGTTCTGTATAGACATCTAGATTTTCTAATGTAGTGATTAGGGGACCATTCTGGACATGGCGTTTGCGTTTCAGTAGTGCAGGGGTCAGCAACACACGGCTCTTTTCCTGTCCTGTTGCGGCTCCACAGCAGAATTAGATTTTTAGATAAAAATAAAATAATCCTCCTTTGCAGTAAAATAAATCTCTGCAGTCACATTCTGGTGCCATTTAAGGTGGAACGGGAAAATTTGAACAATGGCGAATGAGACGCTGCCTTCAGCCTGCTGGAGATGTGAGAAAAGCAGCTACAGCTGAGCTAAAGCTTAAAGTAGTGCAAAGTAAGTCTGTGTTTTTGTTCATATTATATTTTTAGACTACACTGGGACATGCTGAGACATATTCACAGCCAACAGGGTAGAATGTTATTTTAATAAATGGACATGAAAATGTTCTGGCTCCCAAGGCCAGTTGATTTTTGTTGGAAGGATACAATTTGGGTTGCCGACCCCTGCAGTAGTGACATGGGACAGCATTTTTTTATTGTGGTTTATTTATTTATTTTTATTCAACTCTTGATACATCTAAATCTTTCAACTTCACCTTAAAATAAAAATTAAAAAAGGTAAGGCATCATTTTCACAAGTTGAAATTTAGGGGGTAGGATTTGGGACACCTCCCAACATAAAGTACCCTATACATGATGATTTTGTATATATTGAGCTTATTGCCATCTCAATTAATGCTTTGAGTTTAAATAGATCACAACATAATCCCTGCAAATATCTAAGCTCTGAATAGTTCGTTGTCCTGAAAGTACTACAGCAGAAAGCTCCACATACTCGACATCTCCACAGGCCACAGTGTGGGGACAGATCTGCTCAGACTGGCCCGGGATCTGGGTGACAATTCTACAGGGAGGCCCTCAGCCGTGCGCGTGCTTTAGGGGGCGTGGTGGGGGTCTCACACAAACGTGCGCGTGCTCAGCGGCGTCAAAGCAGCTGCTGTAAAGCAGGGGAGCCTAATCGGTCAGTTTAACGCATCAGAGTGAAGAAGGACACACGGCTCGCCCTCGTGAACTTACAGTCGCACAGCTCGCCGCCTCGCTGTCCGCGCTAAATATGGACACGATGTCACTCCCAAACTTAGACCACCAATGGCTCCCGAGCAGCTAGAGACGGAGACCACCTCACCACCCTAAACAGCCGAGAGTTCACTTTAATAAACCGCGACGATCGCTGATAAACACCGAGTCCGGCCTCCGACAGGGAGTTTAAACGGGTTAGAGACGAAAAGGTTCCGGCGGTCAGTCAGTGATCCGCTGTGCTACACACACACACACACACACACGCGTCTGAGAGAACACCCAGTGTGTGTAACACGGAGAGAGAGAGAGAGAGAACTCACCGGCACTTTGGGCTCCACCTCACTTTTACAGCAGTGACAGAAAAATCTGTGTCTCGGACTCTCAGCGGCCTCCGCCATCTTCACACAGCACAACACACACACACACTCAAACAGAAGTGTGACGCGGTTAAGGGGGGCGTCGACCGTTGGGGGGGTCGCATCAGTCCACGTCGCCTGTGAACCTGTGAACTCAGCTAATCCTGCGGTCAGCGAGAACCACTACTACACATTTCAGCCCTCATTCAATTCACTGAGCGCACAGCCGAGTTTGCCGTTTTAAAGGCCATATCATAGAAAACCCAATCTCCCTCGCTCTGTTGACAAAAAGGACTCTTCATGGTCGAGCTGTAATGCAAGTACTGGGAAAACATGTTCAGAATACAGAAAATATGTGTATTAGTATCTGTACTCAACCCAAGTTACATTTTGTAAAAGCTGTGTTCAGAGTGACTTTTTACACTTTACAACCATTTGTCACCGTGTTCGTCACACTGAAATTAGACCTCTGTTTAACTCATCCATGCAGTGAAACACCCACATACATGCACACTAGCAAACACACACACTAGGGGGCAGTGAGCACACTTGCCCGGAGCAGTGGGCAGCCCTATCCACGGCACCCAGGGAGCGATTGGGGATTAGGTGCCTTGCTCAAGGGCACTTCAGTCATGGACTGTCAGCCAAGTGGATCGAACCGGTAATGTTCCGGTCACAGAGCTGGTTCCCTAACCTCCAGCCCATGACTGCCCCCCCCTTTTTTGTCAGGGGACAGTGCGAACGCAGTCCCCCACTACCAGAAATTGTGCAGTCGAGATTCCCACGTTTGGGGAATTCGCAAGTGTCAGCACCACCCAAGTGCAATGGCAGAGCCTCGCTCCATCAATACTTCATTAGTTCCCGTTAAAAACAAGCACAAAATGTGTAAAGTACCATAAAGAAAAACTCATATAACGGCTTCTTTACAAATGCTGAAGTTCCTGCAAAAGCTTGAGTAGACTGATAAATCAGTGTGATGATCAGTTAGTCTCAGTGTTACTGAGCTCTTCTAAAGCCTGAGTAGACTGATAAATCAATGTGATCAGTTATTAATCTCAGTGTTACAGAGCTCTGCTAAAGCCGGAGTAGACTGATAAATCAATGTGATGATCAGTTATTAATCTCAGTGTTACAGAGCTCTGCTAAAGCCTGAGTAGACTGATAAATCAATGTGATGATCAGGTATTAATCTCAGTGTTACTGAGCTCTGCTAAAGCCTGAGTAGACTGATAAATCAATGTGATGATCAGTTATTAATCTCAGTGTTACTGAGCTCTGCTAAAGCCTGAGTAGACTGATAAATCAATGTGATCAGTTATTAATCTCAGTATTACAGAGCTCTGCTAAAGCCTGAGTAGACTGATAAATCAATGTGTTTAGTTATTAATCTCAGTGTTACAGAGCTCTGCTAAAGCCTAAGTAGACTGATAAATCAATGTGATGATCAGTTATTAATCTCAGTGTTACAGAGCTCTGCTAAAGCATGAGTAGACTGATAAACCAATGTGATGATCAGTTATTAATCTCAGTGTTACTGAGCTTTGCTAAAGTCTGAATAGACTGATAAATCAATGTGATGATCAGTTATTAATCTTAAGATAAGATAAGATAAGATAATCCTTTATTAGTCCCACAGCGGGGAAATTCACAATACATCTTAGTGTTACTGAGCTCTGCTAAAGCCTGATTACACTGATAAATCAGTGTGATGATCAGTTATTTATCTTAAGATAAAATAAGATAATCCTTTATTAGTCCCACAGCGGGGAAATTCACAATACATCTTAGTGTTACTAAGTTCTGCTAAAGCCTGAGTAGACTGATAAATCAATGAGATGATCAGTCATTAATCTCAGTGTTACTGAGCTCTGCTAAAGCCTGAGTAGACTGATAAATCAATGAGATGATCAGTTATTAATCCCAGTGTTACTGAGCTCTGCTAAAGCCTGAGTAGACTGATGAACCAATGTGATGATCAGTTAGTTTCAGTGTTACTGAGCTCTGCTAAAGCCTGAGTAGACTCATAAATCAGTGTGATCAGTTATTAATCTCAGTGTTACTGAGCTCTGCTAAAGCCTGAGTAGACAGATAAATCAATGAGATAATCACTTGTTAATCTCAGTGTTATTGAGCTCTGCTAAAGCCTGAGTAGACTGATAAATCAGTGTGATCAGTTATTAATCTCAGTGTTACTGAGCTCTGCTAAAGTCTGAGTAGACTGATAAATCAATGAGATAATCAATTATTAATCTCAGTGTTACTGAGCTCTGCTAAAGCCTGAGTAGACTGATAAATCAGTGTGATCAGTTATTAGTCTCAGCGTTACTGAGTTCTGCTAAAGCCTGAGTAGACTGATAAATCAGTGTGATCAGTTATTAGTCTCAGCGTTACTGAGTTCTGCTAAAGCCTGAGTAGACTGATAAATCAGTGTGATGATCAGTTATTAATCTCAGCGTTACTGAGTTCTCCTAAAGCCACCAGACACAATAAATTATAAATAATGTACAAAACACCTCTATACTAACAAATAATGACATTTAAATGACACTAAAGTCATTTTTTGGAGTGTGTGCATACCATGAGCTTCTGCATGTGGCCACTAGAATGGCCATACCTCCTGACTGTCTTGGAGGCAGTGCCAGCCAGTTAATAGTTCACTACAATATGTAGTCTAAATGTTTTGTAATGAATGCAGAACTGAATATATGAAGAAGACTATTCAGTTTTCAGTCACCACTACTTTTTCAAAGTATTCTTCCCAGCCCTGCCAATATGTAAATCCAACTCATTTACATGTATCCACCTATTTAGGATACAGCAGTTTAACTCTGCCCACTCACATTGAACTGTTTCTGCTTTCAACACGCTACACGACTAAAAATACTAGCAGATTTCGCAGTCAGAGGACATCACATACATACGTTACTGTTTTACCGAATTTTAGGTCTTTTTGTCGTGAGGGTGTGCACACCAGCCAATAAAGCAAAAAGATGGTACTACACATGCAGTGAGCTTTGGCTATGAAAACACCCCAAATCTCCTTCAAAATCCCAAATCTTACACAACATAAACAAAGCTAAACTGGACCAGACCTGTTCATGCTTTCATGCTCGCACATGAAGCGTAGCAAAAATGCAAACTGAGGATGAATATGCAGTTGAGAAACACAGATATCACAGTGAGGTTCTGAAGAAATAGCTACTATGAACTTGCAGCTGTACTGAAACTCAGAGAATAATTATTTTCTTGTGTTCATCTGGCAGCTCCTCTATCTGTGGTACACATGGTGTGCATATGTATCTCTCAGTTTTTTTTTCTCCATTCTTCTAGACCTCTCACTGGCCGTTGCCTGAATCATCATGATTATATCACTGACCGTGTCATACTACAGAACTCGTGATTTTGAGTTGTAAAAGTCAAACATGCTTGGAAATATCAGAAATCCTTCAGCAAACAGGTTTTGGGTCATATGATGCTAGCATTACTCCTACTGTGTGCTGATTGGTTGGCATTACTGCTACAGAGTACTGATTGGTTAGCAGTACTACTACTGAGTGCTGATTGGTTGGCATTACTGCTACAGAGTACTGATTGGTTAGCAGTACTACTACTGAGTGCTGATTGGTTGGTATTACTGCTACAGAGTACTGATTGGTAAGCAGTACTACTTCTGAGTGCCAACTGTTTATCATTACTGCTACTGAGTGCCGATTGGTTGGCATTGCTGCTACTGAGAGCTCATTGGTTAGTATTACTGCTACTGAGTGCTGATTGATTAGCATTGCAGCTACTGAGTGCTCATTGGCTGAGTGTAGTTGGCACTTACTGAAGTCATGAACGTACGAGAGTACATAAGCACTCAAAAATATGAGTTGTTAAAATGCTTTGTACTGTGTTCACAAAATGAATGCATTTCTTTTTTGTTAACAGTCAAGCATTTTACAGTCTGATTTTGCTCTGATGTTGCACATTAACCTATTCATTTTGGACTGTTCAGAAGCGCCCTCTAGTGTTTAACAAACCCAGTAGACCGTACTGAGTAGCAGTAATCTCCTCTCTACAGACTTCCTAGGAAGGCCTCAATGGGAAGGCTAAAGATGGACTTGTATCAACTATCTGACCTGGAAATTTTTGCTTCAAAATTGGTTGGCAGATGAAAATTTTGGTTAAAATCGGGCTAAACGTTATACAGTGTTGGCTCAGCTCAGTTTGTTTTTTGAATGAGGCATCCAATCAGAACACAGCTCATTTAACTTACATCATTCTTAAAGGCAAAGTAACAAAAACAGCCTGTTTAATTCAAAGGCATAGAGATTAGAAAATGGTCATGTAAAAATGAATTATGATCATTTGGGTACATAAATCACACAAATATCATAAGTGGACCACAAGGAAAAACATAAGACACAAGAAAAATGTAATATACGGGCCCTTTCATAGGTAACAGTATGTCCTACACTCTTAAATAACTGCACAAAAAAAATAGTTCTTTGCTTGATGACACAGAAAAACCACTGGAGGCCAATTTATGTGAGGTCAGACACTGACGGTAAATGAGACAAACTGGCTTGTAAATGACATTCCAGTTCATCCCAGTGGTGTTCAGTCAGGTTGAAGTCAGGGTTCTGTGCAGGCCACTGGGGTTCCTCTACACCAAACCTATCAAACCATGTCTTTATGGACCTCAGCTTGAGCACAGGGGCTCAATCATGCTGAAACAGGAAAGGGTCTTATTCAAACTGTTGTCACGCAGTTGGAAGCGTCTAAAATGTCTTTGTATGCTGTAGCATTAACATCACCCTTCACTGAAACTAAGGGGTGCAAACCCTGAAAAACAGCCCCAGCCCATTATCTCTCCTCTACCAAACTTAACTGTTGTATGCAGACTGCCAGATGGTGAAGCTGGCATTGCGTGTAGTGATCTTAGACTCGAGTACAGTTGCTCAGCCATGGAAACCTATTTCATAAAGCTCCTGCCCCACAGTTCTTGTGCTGATGTTGCCTTCAGAGGCAGTTTGGAATGCTGTAGCAAGTGATGCACAAGAGGTCAGGTGCTTCAACACTCAGTAACCCTGCTCTGTGGATTTGCATGGCCTACTCCTTTCATGGATGAGTTGTTGTTACTCCTAAATGCTTCCATTTCACCATAATAGCACATACAGTTGACCGGTTCAGATCTAACAGGGCAGAAACTACACAAACTGACTTGTGGCAAAGATGCCATGTTTCAAGTCACTGAACACTTCAGTATGACCCAATTTACTGCAAGTGTTTGGAGATTTCATAGCTATGTGCCTGATTTTGTACACCTGTTAGCAATGTGTGAAGCTGAAATTAATAATAAACAACATTTTCTGCCATATACCGTATCTGCTGATGACAACAGATACATATTTATAGCGTGTAGCAATTGGCAGGGGCACTGATTGTTTTAGAAGTGTAAATTTACTATGATGAAAAGATGATAAAAGAATGATAAAAAAATCTGTTGTATACAACTGTAAAGTGAAAATGGGAGGCGGTAAACTAACTATAAGCCATGGTTCACAGAGCCAACATACATTGGAGGCATATTCATTAATTTTATTAAAACAAATTAACTGCATTGACAAACACGACAAGAACACAGCCTACAGCACCAATATCAAAAACACCCCAAAATAACACTTATTTGGAGTTATACATTTGGCATTACGCAAAAGTTTAGGTTGGCATTCTCTGTAAAAGTTAAAGAAAGACAGCAAATATTAGTATTTATGAACCTATTATATATAACAGTAGCCTGGCTACATGACAGTTGGCAGTTTGATTTGCTCCTGGTCTAACAGTCTAAACTGTCCCACTCATGCTACATTGGAACGAATCAAGATTACAGCATTTAGGAGTTTTGCTAACTGGTTACTGTTAAACAGTAATTCCTTTTACTCTTGTATATACTCAGAAAGTAAAGAACTGGTACTTCTTGCAAACAACTTCTAAGGCTTCATCTTTGGAGTCTGAAAACACCTATAATGTTGGCAATTGGAGGTCTGTTAACAGTCACATGCATCTTATATGCAAGGCAATTTGAAAAGGTAAATCCATTCAAAATCAATGTCACACAACATCTGGCACAGCTTCACAAAATATTTGGCAAATAGGAGTTTTAAATGTCAGTACCAGGAGCAAGGCATAATGACAACAGTGTTCAGTTCCATTGTTTCTCTTTAGTAAGTACATGTAGAAGCTGCATTGTGTAAGACTTGGAACAAAAGACCAAAAATCAGCCCATTTTTTTTTTTTTTTTTTTTTTAAACACAGAAGAAGTGAAGATTAGATTCTGGCAGGTTACAGAGCAAAGAAATTCCTTGAAAAAGATGGTTCAATCTTAAGAGAATGTGGCTTTTTTTTATACCTATTTACATATTTGCACTGTCCTTTACTGTACATTTCATGTTTCTTTATCTGCAGTTTGAAGGCATTAAGCTACACTACATATTGTAGATCTATTGATGTTGCAAGTAGTCGTGTGTGTGTTTGCGTGCACTCAGCAGCTCAGGTTTAAACTCGGTGCTCTTTCACAACTCGTGATCCAGACCTTGGTGGTGCCATCCACCTTGACTGCGTGATCACGAAGCGGAATTACGATTCTATAGTACATGCTGTTCTTCTCCTAAGCTTTTAAACATCTCTGCTTTCATTTTTTCATACTGCTTAACGGCCCTGACTCAAACCACCATAAGAGTATTCATCACAATACTTAGACCAGGTAACTGCTTTATGGCCATTAATTAAAACTTGATTGTATCTTCTCCCTTTCTTTATTTGGAGGCCTCGACAACAGTGTGGCCAATTACTGTTCTGTCATTAAGGCAACATACAAGTGCTTGGTTACTTTCTCCTCTCCTTTTTCAACCATTTTATCAGTCACATTGATGTCAGAGTTGAGAATTCCTAAATCTGCACCTACACCAAACTGTTAAGAGTCCAGCACAGCTATGATAGCTAGTACATTATCCTGTTATTACATGTCATGTAGGGCTTCGTCTAAGTGCATAAATGTCTGGAACAGAGCTGGACTGTAGGAATAAATGCTCTCTATTGGCTGTACTTTTTTGTTTTAAGCCCTCCAGCTTCATTCTCATCTTCCCCGCACCCCACCCCCCCTCCACCCTCATCCTCCACTCTACCGGGCTCCGGTGAAAGCCCCTTGTGCTGCCGAGGCCGTGGCGTTTGCAGCTGCCTGGCGCACAGCCTGATTTGAAAAGACCTCAGTGGCAAACTCAGCCTGTGCCTTCTGGAAACTTGCTCCAGTTTGCCTGTACAGAGAGTGGACCTGGGGGAGGGAAACAGATATTATTCTACACTGGAAACAAAAAGAAAGGAAAAACAAAAAAGAATTACTACCAAGTTTGGCAGTGGCTTCTCAAAAACCTCAGAGATCAGTCAACACTGCCTGGGGGAAAAAAACTTTGAATCTTTACATTCCTGATTACTAGGACATCACTTTACCTTCTTGAGCATGACCACTCCCATGGCTGCCTGGGCAGTGAAGAGCACAGCATTCAGCAGCATGATCACCCCTACAGCCACTTTCTTCTTTAGTGCATAAAGACCCACAATCCATCCGCTGAGAAAGAGAGTGGGAGGGAGAGGTCGTGATGAATAAGGCAGGAGTAATCACAGCTGACATGGATCAAAGTGGCAAAAGAAACCAGACTAAAATTATAGTTGGGCAGATTTTGAAACATATCTGGATCCTGCCCTGTGCCACAGAGCTCACCTGAAGCCCCAGCCTGGGATGCCAATGGTCATGAGGACATAGAGGATCACTTGGGCAAAGAAGATGAAGAAGAATGCAAAGAAGTTGAAAGAGCTATCACTCCTGTTGAGACAGAGAGAGACCCACTGATTAAGACACTTTACTCTCTCTCTCACACACACACACATATATAGGTAATGTAAAACGTAAGCCGCTTATCATCCTGGGTTGCAGAGAGCAGGAAACACCCTGTACAGGTCACCAGTCCATGACAGGGCAGTTGTGGCAAATATCTCAACATCCTTTTTTTTCTCTGCAAATATCCAGCTTGCATCAAATTTCTTGTAATGCAATTCTAATTTAAAAATTAAAATTGTCTTCTGTTTTTTTCCAAAATGTTGCAAAACTCTACACTGGAAAAGGGTTTTTTTGGGGAAAGAAAGAAAAAAATAAACATTTATGTATAAACTTTGTGTCATGAGAGAAATTTCCATCACGTGCCTCTTGCAACAAACAAAACGCATGGTGGCGAGGTTTATTTTGTACCGAAGAGGAGATGGGAGTCTTTTTAAAAGAAATGCTGACATTTTTCAGCACTTACAGAGAGAGATGTACAGAAAGAGCTACAGCCTTTCTAAAAGGAAAGTGCTCAATCAAACGCATATGGCAGAGAAACGTGATCTCTTGCGTAACTGTTCTGATGGGATGAAAATATAAAAAATAAACTAATTTAATTTCCTTGTCGATAGATGACGGGGTAGTTAGGGAACCCAAAGAAACACAAGTTGAGACAAATCTGGCCAAAAAGCCAAACAACAATAGCTTAGGATGTCTGCAAAAAAGAGAGCTAGGTGATACATACCTGAAGGCTTTGTACACAGGCCTGTACCAACAGACAAAGGAGCAGGGGGTAAAAAGGACAAGCCAGAGGATGGCCAGGCCAAGGCCCACTCCGTTTTGGACATCCACACAGAACAAAGCCAGGCAGGATATTAAGTTAAAGATCAGAGTACCGGCTGAAACTTTAAGGAGAGAGAGAGGGGGCAAAAAAATAAGTTATCAGGAATGGTGAGGGACAACAATGTCTAAAATGACAGAAAATGATTTTAAACAATCGATAAAGACAGAGACAGACTGAATACTGAATATGGCAATATATGATCAGCCTTTATGAAACATCCCATTTAGTTTAAATGTGACAAATTTTCATGCATCACAAGTAACTCTGTTTAGACATCTAGTGGTACATCTGAGTTACTGCAAGCTCTGATGTTTGATTTTACTGCATGAAAACATCAATAGTGCGCAATAACACGAGATGGAAGCATCACACTTTTGCAAAGTTCCATGAAAAGACACAACTGGACATTCAGATAAACTACAGATAAACAGGGTCTTACACATCCAGAAATAGTACATGATGGTGACAGTGCGCTGGAATCTCTGGTTGATCTCCACATTAATGTCCTGATAGAAGCAGGGTCCCACCGGACAGAAAGAGGGCAAAGGAGGCCAATTATTCTGACGAGCTAAAAAAGGAAAGAAAGATCATTCCATTAGTGCCATTTTCATTGACAGCCTCAGGTCAGCCCTTCTTTTCTACTCTTTCAGCCATCATCCATCCTCATCCATAACCTGCATCTCTCTACATATGCAAAACTGTCCTCTGTCCTTTTATCTCTCTTCTTTCAGTTACAATATATACACTATGTCTGTTTCATTGATTCAGACTTGAAAACTCATGAGCAGAAAAAAGGTGACAGTTCATAAACTAAAACCCATGCAGCATCACTCTTTGGAGAAAATGGTGGTGATTTTAACATGAAATTCTGGTGGACTCTGGGGTATAAATACTGGGGTAATTGCTGTGGAATTATTTAGTTCAACATCTTTGCAAATGCAAGACACCTGCAAATGTTTAGCTGTTTTCCAGACATTTTAATCTCTGTTTAGATTGGTTTAAAATCTATTCATGGTTTAAACGTATTTGTCAAATCAAGGTCAATGTGTATGAAGTTTAGTGTTTCGAGACTATTAATCAAGACCATTCTAAAGACCTCTTTTCAAACCCATCATTTGTGTATTTAGCAATAACAGAACATAAAATGTGAAAATAAAACCAACGTCTCCACTCAAAAATGTAGCCCCCTGTTCACACTTCAGTAATGTTATCCAAGTTCTGACTGGCCAATAAAAATGAAACACTGCATCGGTGGGTTGGTTGAATAGTGACCGTGAGCTGCTGCTGTGATGTGTTTGGAACAGAGGAGGGATTCACGCTTAGAATTCTCTCCCTAAAATGACCATTTCTTCAAATGTGTATGAATCTTTAATAGGCCTTTTCAAAAGGGTGAATTTTGCCTAATAGTAATCAGAGTGCATGTATGTAGGTTGACCCACCTTGTAGCTACATTCAAGCCTGGGTTTTGGCTGGTTTTTCACATTAGAACATCAGGCTCGCACTGGGCTCATGCCTGTTTGATCTAATTCGTGACTGTTTTTGAAGGAATGAGTCTCAAGTTACCTTATAATGTACAGGTGCATTTTGAATACTGGAATTTCAGGAGTCTGTAAACAAACCCGTGAATAAAATCAGGGCTACACTTTACATCATTATATCAATCACTTACACCATGGATGATGAGAGGGATGTGCTAGATTGGTGCAAAAAGATCTTTCCCCTTGCCTGTAGTGCGAGCAGGTTCAGGTCAGGTTTGGGTTTCAACTTTTCTGATCTAAGTCATTTTATTAGATACACCTAACATACAGATCAACTTTGCAGATTTTAAAACAGAGATAGTTTTGTTCCTAAGATGTGAACTGCATTCTAAGCTGTTGTAAAATATTCAATATACAATTAACGCTCGATTTTTATATGCACCGAATGCTTGATTTATAAAGGGGGGGGGGGGGTGCCATCCCTTCCGGTCAAAAAAAAGGACAAAAGTCATCCCTTATAAAACAACCACCCCTTTCAATCCCCTGAACATGTTTTTACACACTGCCAAAGTTCTTGTCATGTCAGTCAAGTTCTGATAAGGGCAGAGTGCACACAGAAGGTATGCACTTTCATTTTTCATTGTTTATACTGTGGAGTGTTTTGTACAGTGCACACACCCACTGAAAGAACCCTAAAACACAGCAGGATCTGTGGATTATCTTTATAAAGAAAAACAGACATGACAGCCTGCCAGAAATGTTTAAAGTTAATAAAGCTGAAAACTGGAGCTTCTAATCTGCCATGATTATCTTCATATTTAAAAGGGAAAATAATACAAAAACGTCCCCAGAGTGAGAGCTGCTAACTAACGTGATAACATATTACTCCCAGAAGTGTTGCTAAAGCTACAGTGACGGGTGTCAACATCCCATATTCCAAATGTTGTTGTGGAGAGCTTTGGGCTACACCTGCATGGTAAGTGTAGCTGACAAAATGACCACTACGTGAAGGTACAAGCTAGGGGAACCTAATAAACAGGCAACTCAATAAAATACGAGGGAATGAAAGTAAGTAACCTTGTTCTACCTTTCTCACTAGCCCCCTTCTTCCCTTTACTCTCTTTGAACGTTCATTCTGCTTGGCCTTTAATAAACTGTATAGGCCTGGGTGTGGTCTAATCAGCACCAAGAAGAAAGGTAGTACCACATTCTTTCTCTTCTCCTACAACCCTTCCTCCACTCACACGATCCAGTGCCGCGAGCGTGAGAGTCCAGCTCTCTCTCCCTCCTCTCTAACTCCCTTGCTTTCCTCTCCAACTCCTCCTGCTTCCTCAGGAGATCCGCTGTGGTGGCATTCACCGCAGACTGCTTCAGAAAAAGAGGAGGTTACAGTTTGCCAATTAATAATAGACTTAATCGCTTTCACTTTTTTTTCTGCTACTGTCCACAAAGAAGTAACAAACTTCTTTGAAAAAAATTTCACAGCTAAGAAACTTCTGTTAAATTTCTCAACACCCAAAGAAGAGTTGCATCACACTTTCTGCACAGCACACTTAATACAGCGACTCTAAATATTGCTTCCTCTCCACAGGAAATGTGAGAATAAGCTAAGATACTAATATAGATTAACAATAAATTAAGTTATTCAATAAATACGATAATCACTATATGCAGTCGAATTGTATGAATGGCTTGGAATTTTATCCCTCCTACTAAACACATGTGAACTGGCTGTAACATTACCTGCGTGCCATAGGATCCATAATTTCTGGGTTCTGTAGGAGTTGTTCTGATGGGCGGAGTCTGAGCAGGGGGTGGTGCAGATGGAGGTGTGGCCTCATAAGGAGGTGGAGGCTATACATGTACAAAAAAGAGCCAGAAATCACCATTGATTACAAATATCAACAGCCTCTTTCCCTACTAGCAATACACAGGACTGAGCAATATGTCAGTAATTACTGTCATAGTGATAAACTATATCACAGAGCATCGCAACATGCTTCTCTGAGTATACCGTGGACACTGTCAGTACTCAATGAACAATGACCAACTGCATGTTTGATTACAAAGAGAACATAAACAGTCTTTAATTGGATTTTGTGCAGCGCAGTGTGTAAAACGTTGAATACAAATCACTGGATTCACGATATTTAACCACATTTTTTTTAAATATGGAGCTTTACTGACTGTTCCAGCTAATCATAAATGTATGTCATGACAGCCTGTGCATCCTGAACTATGGCAGTGTCATACTTCTGATTTATTGCCCAGTTCTAACTATCAGTTCACAATGTTTTTTAATAAATGACTAAATACTTCGAACACAGCACTGCTTTTGACCCGACCTGTACTGACATAGTTGAACTCAGTGAACTGAATCATTGTAGAGCACTTATTTGCTTCCTTGTGTTTTATTCTCAGAGTGCGCCAGAACATTATTTATATATTATAAAATCACTAAAACGCTTTCTGATGACTAAAGCTTCCGAACCCCCCTTCAGGGGACTTTTTCACTGCTCGGGAGTCTTCAGTCTTCCAAATACGGCAGTTGTGAAATGATGAACCTTGTGATCAGATACGTTACAACTGAGTCTGCAACTGAGTAATATATAGAATGAGCAAAATCCGTAGTGCTGCTGAGTGCGGCCGATTGCTCTTCAGCCTTAAACAGGAACTGTGCCCCCATTATGACTCGACTTTAAAAGATCTTAGAGTCACTGCTGAAATAGAATAAATTACAGTGATGGATATTCGCACAGTATTTGTTTTGTAGTACAGTAAACAACAAGGCCTGTACTTTGCATAACATTAAAGCAATTCAACCCCTCCCGCCTCTCTCTTTCACACACACACACACACAGACACACACACACACACACACACACACGGTAAAATCTCAAACAAGCAGTGCAAACTACAATAATGGAGTGGAACAATGGAAAGACTCTAAAGGCTAAACAAACAATTCTACTAATCTACTGATCTATACTCATCCATACTGTGCAACTGTTATTTTACAGCACTTATCAAATGTATATTAAATGTTTCAACATTAAATAAGCACAATAAACCTGAACATTATGCTGCTACTCTCTACCTGCACTGTACACTTTAAATACTGATCACTGTTTACATCTCTTTTTTAACCAATAGTACTTCTGCATTTACTGTACTGTACTGCAATTCACCAGCACATTTCTGTCTATATACCTGATACACTTGAATATCTGACTATGCACTAACTGTCTATACATCCAATACACCTGCTATAACCTTGCATATGCACATCCTGTCTATGTTCGACACCTGTACTTACTGACTATGCACATTTTGTCTGTCTGTGTTTTGCCTTTGCACTGTTTACTATGCATCTTTTATTACTGCACTGGAAAAGTAGCCCGATAGTGTTTCGTTATATTGTACTACCCTGTATTGTATAGTGACAATGAAGTTGAATTGAACTGAATTGAATTAAACATTGACTGTAAGGGTGGACAAAATGGCAAAAACGTTATATACTTGAAGACATTTTCTTACATTACAACGTTTAGTTTTTCCAAGGTTTGATTAGTTGGAACAGACGAAAAAGAACCAGGGATGCCACATTAAAACCACTGTCGAAACAATGAACACTGTTATATTTTTATTCAATTTTTACTTGTTGTACACATTAAACAGGCCTAATTATGCTCCCTCTGTAATAAAACAACAATTCAGTTCACACCAGACTCTCCTTGTCTTTTGGATTCAACCTTAAAATGAAAGTAACAGACTTAATTAAGCGTAATCCTTCACCCAAGCCTCACCCTAAACGTATCCCCAATATGTGTCAACTTAGATTCACCAGATGATTTGTTTAAAAGTTGAACGTCTGCAGGCCGTCTGTAGGGACCTGCCACATTAAAAACGTGACGGAGACATGTGGTCAGGCAGTCGGTGCTCTGTAAGTACTAAAGATGTCCGTGTTTTGCTCAGTAAAGCATGTTGTGATGTAATAATGTGACATCAACAAAAATCGTATGGTGGAAGGCTAAAGATCAAAACTGGTGTTTGGGAAAGTCAAACAAAAATAACTGCAGGGCTGCAAATGAATATTCGACACAGCTGGATAAAACTGATTCAAATAATCAGGACTTGTCAGTCTTATGAAGCACGCGCGCATCTGTGCATTGGTTTTTATCAGATAGACGGGATTTCTGTCGGCAAGGCTACAGTGTGGATTCAGTGATTCTGGACGCAGATCTTTAAATTAGCTGTGGCTCTGGGCGCCACAATCCACAATGCAAAAAACTGACACCTTGCCAAGTGCCCTCATATTAATTCTAGCTGATACACCTAATATCTCTCACTTTGAGATCGTTGTAAGAATGTTATGTGGTTATTTAACTTAATTCACATTCTTTACTTTGCTTGAAGCATGCAAAATTTCGTCAGTATAGTGAATAACCTTGATAAAACTAATGAATAGAGAGAGAAATGAAAACTTCCAACAAGTAATAAATAATATAATCCCACAAGATTTTGAAAGAAATCTAGAGTAACTACCCCAACACTGTAGCTACCTACACCAACATCAACACCAGCATTATGTACAGCACTCTGTTCTCAAGGGAACACATAAAGAGCACACGAGCAGTCAGTTGACAGAGCGTCTGATTTTCTCTTCTGCACTTGAATAATTGAATTTTTCCCCTGAACAACCAGAAAAATCACACTGAGGAACCTTCAGCCTGTCTTCTCACAGTTGTGTCAACATTTGACAACATGGAATAGTCTTTTATACCCATGAGTGGAGAGCGGGGCTGCATTGAAATGACTGAAAATAATCATAACCTTCAGAAATTCCAGCTATGTTCATGATGTGTACACACTTCAGAGTAGGTTATTTAGCATCAACACGTAGTGTATCTAATTTGTATTTTTATGGGGCCTTTGGCTCTTGAAGGCCCCAGATGGCTGCCTACCTTTGCCTAGTGCACATGTGATAAGTTAGAACAGACAATTTAGTCCCACTTCAGAAACTGTGCATCAGTTATTTGTACTGAACCTTTTACACACTGTGCTGCCTTAAATCAGACAGAACTGATTATGATTTCATTTCGGTAAAATTTGCAGGTAACCGGTGTCTTTTTAGTACCTACAATATCCACAACTGTGGCCTACTCTACTCGTGATGACAGTAAGCACTATCATACAGCCCAGGTCTAGCGCCCTGCCAACTCCCTCACTTAAAAACTAAAAACAGCTTTCCGGTTACGCTGAAAACTGACACACTGGCTCAAATCAGCATTTTCTGCCTTTGCTATGAGAATAGCTGCTCCCCACGCATGCTTTCCCATTTCACTGGGGGGGGGGGGCACACACATCCGGAGCTTTCCCTTTTCTCACAGACAAGTCAAAAAATTTGCGAAAGAAGTGAGAATTTCTGACAGCTGCTGCAGGGGAGTGGCTGCTGTCTCATGACTGCTCTCAGAGCTTCCTCCTCACAGCCGGCCCTCGCTGAGAGGTAGAGCCGTGAGAAACACTCTGCCCCCCCCCTCTCTCTCTCTCATCTTCACTTTCTTTATTTCTCTCTCTCATCTTCACTTTCTTTATTTCTCTCTCTCTCTCTTTATCAGCCACTTCCTCTCTCTCTCTCTCTCTCTCTCTCTCTCATCTTCACTTTCTTTATTACTCTCTCTCTCTCTCTCATCTTCACTTTCTTTATTTCTCTCTCTCATCTTCACTTTCTTTATTTCTCTCTCTCTCTTTATCAGCCACTTCCTCTCTCTCTCTTTATCAGCCACTTCCTCTCTCTCTCTCTCTCTCTCTCTCTCTCATCTTCACTTTCTTTATTACTCTCTCTCTCTCTCTCATCTTCACTTTCTTTATTTCTCTCTCATCTTCACTTTCTTTATTTCTCTCTCTCATCTTCACTTTCTTTATTTCTCTCTCTCATCTTCACTTTCTTTATTTCTCTCTCTCATCTTCACTTTCTTTATTTCTCTCTCTCTCTCTTTATCAGCCACTTCCTCTCTCTCTCTCTCTCATCTTCACTTTCTTTATTACTCTCTCTCTCTCTCATCTTCACTTTCTTTATTTCTCTCTCTCTCTCTTTATCAGCCACTTCCTCTCTCTCTCTCTCTCATCTTCACTTTCTTTATTTCTCTCTCTCTCTCATCTTCACTTTCTTTATTTCTCTCTCATCTTCACTTTCTTTATTTCTCTCTCTCTCTCATCTTCACTTTCTTTATTTCTCTCTCTCATCTTCACTTTCTTTATTTCTCTCTCTCTCATCTTCACTTTCTTTATTTCTCTCTCTCATCTTCACTTTCTTTATTTCTCTCTCTCTCTCTCTTTATCAGCCACTTCCTCTCTCTCTCTCTCTCATCTTCACTTTCTTTATTACTCTCTCTCTCTCATCTTCACTTTCTTTATTTCTCTCTCTCTCTATCAGCCACTTCCTCTCTCTCTCTCTCTCTCTCTCATCTTCACTTTCTTTATTACTCTCTCTCTCTCTCTCTCATCTTCACTTTCTTTATTTCTCTCTCTCATCTTCACTTTCTTTATTTCTCTCTCTCTCTCATCTTCACTTTCTTTATTTCTCTCTCTCTCTCATCTTCACTTTCTTTATTTCTCTCTCTCATCTTCACTTTCTTTATTTCTCTCTCTCATCTTCACTTTCTTTATTTCTCTCTCTCTCTCTTTATCAGCCACTTCCTCTCTCTCTCTCTCTCATCTTCACTTTCTTTATTACTCTCTCTCTCTCTCATCTTCACTTTCTTTATTTCTCTCTCTCATCTTCACTTTCTTTATTTCTCTCTCTCTCTCATCTTCACTTTCTTTATTACTCTCTCTCTCTCTTTATCAGCCACGTCCTCTCTCTCTCTCTCTCATCTTCACTTTCTTTATTTCTCTCTCTCTCTCTCATCTTCACTTTCTTTATTTCTCTCTCTCTCTCTCATCTTCACTTTCTTTATTTCTCTCTCTCATCTTCACTTTCTTTATTTCTCTCTCTCTCTCTTTATCAGCCACTTCCTCTCTCTCTCTCTCTCATCTTCACTTTCTTTATTTCTCTCTCTCATCTTCACTTTCTTTATTTCTCTCTCTCTCTCATCTTCACTTTCTTTATTTCTCTCTCTCTATATCGGTCACTTCCTCTATCTCTCTCTCTCATCTTCACTTTCTTTATTTCTCTCTCTCTATATCGGTCACTTCCTCCCTCTCTCTCTCTCTCTCTCTCTCTCTCTCTCTCTCTATATCGGTCACTTCCTCTCTCTCTCTCTCTCATCTTCACTTTCTTTATTACACTCTCTCTCTATCGGTCACTTCCTCTCTCTCTCTCTCTCATCTTCACTTTCTTTATTACACTCTCACTCTCTCTCTATCGGTCACTTCCTCTCTCTCATCTTCACTTTCTTTATTTCTCTCTCTTTATTGGTCACTTCCTCTCTCTCTCTCTCTTCCTCCCTCACTTTCTTTACCCCCCTCCCCTCTCTCTCTTCCTCCCTCACTTTCTTTATTTCTCTCTCTCTATATCGGTCACTTCCTCCCTCTCTCTCTCTCTCTCTCTCTCTCTCTCTCTCTATATCGGTCACTTCCTCTCTCTCTCTCTCTCATCTTCACTTTCTTTATTACACTCTCTCTCTATCGGTCACTTCCTCTCTCTCTCTCTCTCATCTTCACTTTCTTTATTACACTCTCACTCTCTCTCTATCGGTCACTTCCTCTCTCTCATCTTCACTTTCTTTATTTCTCTCTCTTTATTGGTCACTTCCTCTCTCTCTCTCTCTTCCTCCCTCACTTTCTTTACCCCCCTCCCCTCTCTCTCTTCCTCCCTCACTTTCTTTATTTCTCTCTCTCTATATCGGTCACTTCCTCCCTCTCTCTCTCTCTCTCTCTCTCTCTATATCGGTCACTTCCTCTCTCTCTCTCTCTCATCTTCACTTTCTTTATTACACTCTCTCTCTATCGGTCACTTCCTCTCTCTCTCTCTCTCATCTTCACTTTCTTTATTACACTCTCACTCTCTCTCTATCGGTCACTTCCTCTCTCTCATCTTCACTTTCTTTATTTCTCTCTCTTTATTGGTCACTTCCTCTCTCTCTCTCTCTTCCTCCCTCACTTTCTTTACCCCCCTCCCCTCTCTCTCTTCCTCCCTCACTTTCTTTATTTCTCTCTCTCTCTCTTTATCGCCCCCCCCCCCCCCTCTCTCTCTCTCTCTCTCTCATCTTCACTTTCTTTATTTCTCTCTCTCTATATCGGTCACTTCCTCTCTCTCTCTCTCTCTCTCTATCGGTCACTTCCTCTCCCTCTCTCTCTCTCTCTCTCTCATCTTCACTTTCTTTATTTCTCTCTCTCTCTATATCGGTCACTTCCCCTCTCTCTCTCTCTCTCATCTTCACTTTCTTTATTTCTCTCTCTCTCTATATCGGTCACTTCCCCTCTCTCTCTCTCTCTCATCTTCACTTTCTTTATTTCTCTCTCTCTCTATATCGGTCACTTCCCCTCTCTCTCTCTCTCTCATCTTCACTTTCTTTATTTCTCTCTCTCTATATCGGTCACTTCCTCCCTCCCTCTCTCTCTCTCTCTCTCTCTCTCTCTCTCTCTCATCTTCACTTTCTTTATTACACTCTCACTCTCTCTCTATCGGTCACTTCCTCTCTCTCATCTTCACCTTCTTTATTTCTCTCTCTTTATTGGTCACTTCCTCTCTCTCTCTCTTCCTCCCTCACTTTCTTTACCCCCCCCCTCTCACTTTCTTTAGCCCCCCCTTCCTCCCTCACTTTCTTTACCCCCCCTCTCTCTCACTTTCTTTAGCCCCCCTTCCTCCCTCACTTTCTTTACCCCCCCTCTCTCTTTCTTTAGCCCCCCTTCCTCCCTCACTTTCTTTACCCCCCCTTCCTCCCTCACTTTCTTTACCCCCCCTTCCTCCCTCACTTTCTTTACCCCCCCCTTCCTCCCTCACTTTCTTTACCCCCCCCTCTCACTTTCTTTAGCCCCCCCTTCCTCCCTCACTTTTTTTACCCCCCCTCTCTCCCTCACTTTCTTTAGCCCCCCTTCTCTCTCACTTTCTTTAGCCCCCCTTCCTCCCTCACTTTCTTTACCCCCCCCTCTCTCTTTCTTTAGCCCCCCTTCCTCCCTCTTTCTTTAGCCCCCCTTCCTCCCTCACTTTCTTTACCCCCCCTTCCTCCCTCACTTTCTTTACCCCCCCCTTCCTCCCTCACTTTCTTTACCCCCCCCTCTCACTTTCTTTAGCCCCCCCTTCCTCCCTCACTTTTTTTACCCCCCCTCTCTCCCTCACTTTCTTTAGCCCCCCCTTCTCTCTCACTTTCTTTAGCCCCCCTTCCTCCCTCACTTTCTTTACCCCCCCTCTCTCTCTTTCTTTAGCCCCCCTTCCTCCCTCACTTTCTTTACCCCCCCTTCCTCCCTCACTTTCTTTACCCCCCCCTTCCTCCCTCACTTTCTTTACCCCCCCCCTCTCACTTTCTTTAGCCCCCCCTTCCTCCCTCACTTTTTTTACCCCCCCTCTCTCCCTCACTTTCTTTAGCCCCCCCTTCTCTCTCACTTTCTTTAGCCCCCCTTCCTCCCTCACTTTCTTTACCCCCCCTCTCTCTCTTTCTTTAGCCCCCCTTCCTCCCTCACTTTCTTTACCCCCCCTTCCTCCCTCACTTTCTTTACCCCCCCCTTCCTCCCTCACTTTCTTTACCCCCCCCTCTCACTTTCTTTAGCCCCCCCTTCCTCCCTCACTTTCTTTACCCCCCCTCTCTCCCTCACTTTCTTTAGCCCCCCTTCTCTCTCACTTTCTTTAGCCCCCCTTCCTCCCTCACTTTCTTTACCCCCCCTCTCTCTCTTTCTTTAGCCCCCCTTCCTCCCTCACTTTCTTTACCCCCCCTTCCTCCCTCACTTTCTTTACCCCCCCTTCCTCCCTCACTTTCTTTACCCCCCCTCTCACTTTCTTTAGCCCCCCCTTCCTCCCTCACTTTTTTTTACCCCCCCTCTCTCCCTCACTTTCTTTAGCCCCCCTTCTCTCTCACTTTCTTTAGCCCCCCTTCCTCCCTCACTTTCTTTAGCCCCCCTTCCTCCCTCACTTTCTTTACCCCCCCTCTCTCTCTTTCTTTAGCCCCCCTTCCTCCCTCACTTTCTTTACCCCCCCTTCCTCCCTCACTTTCTTTACCCCCCCCTTCCTCCCTCACTTTCTTTACCCCCCCCTTCCTCTACCCCCCCTTCCTCCCTCACTTTCTTTACCCCCCCTCTCTCTCTTTCTTTAGCCCCCCTTCCTCCCTCACTTTCTTTACCCCCCCTTCCTCCCTCACTTTCTTTCCCCCCCCCTTCCTCCCTCACTTTCTTTACCCCCCCTCTCACTTTCTTTAGCCCCCCCTTCCTCCCTCACTTTTTTTTACCCCCCCTCTCTCCCTCACTTTCTTTAGCCCCCCTTCTCTCTCACTTTCTTTAGCCCCCCTTCCTCCCTCACTTTCTTTAGCCCCCCTTCCTCCCTCACTTTCTTTACCCCCCCTCTCTCTCTTTCTTTAGCCCCCCTTCCTCCCTCACTTTCTTTACCCCCCCTTCCTCCCTCACTTTCTTTACCCCCCCCTTCCTCCCTCACTTTCTTTACCCCCCCCTTCCTCTACCCCCCCTTCCTCCCTCACTTTCTTTACCCCCCCCTTCCTCCCTCACTTTCTTTACCCCCCCCTTCCTCCCTCACTTTCTTTACCCCCCCCTCTCACTTTCTTTAGCCCCCCCTTCCTCCCTCACTTTTTTTACCCCCCCTCTCTCCCTCACTTTCTTTAGCCCCCCTTCTCTCTCACTTTCTTTAGCCCCCCTTCCTCCCTCACTTTCTTTACCCCCCCTCTCTCTCTTTCTTTAGCCCCCCTTCCTCCCTCACTTTCTTTACCCCCCCTTCCTCCCTCACTTTCTTTACCCCCCCCTTCCTCCCTCACTTTCTTTACCCCCCCCTTCCTCTACCCCCCCCCCTTCCTCCCTCACTTTCTTTACCCCCCTCCCCTCTCTCTCTTCCTCTACCCCCCTCCCCTCTCTCTCTTCCTCCCTCACTTTCTTTACCCCCCCCCCTCTTTCTCCCTCCCTTCTTTACCCCCTCCCTTCTCTCTCTCTCTTACCCCTGGTGCTCTGGTGTCGAAGGGGTTGTACAGGTCCAGAGTGGGGTAGTCTGTGTTGCTGCTGTGCTGTGTCACTGAAGGATCCTGTGGACACGACAACAGAAAAACAATCAGACTTAATCAAATCCTCCGTTTTACAAAGCTTCGCGGCTAGAACATCACCTGGAAGGGATTGTGGTCGTCGCCGGGCTCCGGGAAACTCGTGTACTTGGACATTTCGAGTGTGGAGGAGGCTCTGAGAGCTGCGATAGCGAGGCTGGCCAACCCGTCCGCCTGATGGCTTAACACGCAGAACTGAAGCGCTGAGACCCGCAGAGCCCCTGTCCGCTCACACTAACCCCGAATCTTCCCCGCAGCCTGGTCTGCCGCTTTACTCGGCTGCGCTTCGGCTTGTTTTCGAGCTGCGCCGCATCCAAACACACAGCCACACCGTCAGGACGAGCCTCCTCCTCCCTTTCCTCCTTCTCCTTCTTCAGCAGCCGAGAGGCTCTAACAGCTCCTTCACGGCGGCTTTAGGACTCCTGCTGTTCGTCTGCGCGACGCTCCGCTCTTCTGTTAAACCGACGGCGCTGCTTTTTCGGATTTGCGGCCGAATACAGCGATTTTTTTATCGCACCGTAACAACGGAGAAGACTTCGGGAAATACCAGTCATGTGACTGCGGACGCAGAGCCACGTGCGACCGAGTCATGACGCGCTCCTCGCTCTGCTCGGCGGAGAAACGCGGGCGAGTCTCAAACGGCTCCGTGCTCCCTACCCCTAGTGCCCTACACAGGGCAGGACTCACGCTCCCAGACAGGGCTCTGAAACAGCGGTGTGTGCTTGCGACACGGAGCCATCTGGGACTCTGCCAGGAGCTCAGATGAACTAAAATGACCCTTTATTTCATTAAATGAGCGGATATGAGCGGAAAACCCGACCAGCTTTCCAGTTTACTCTGTTTTAACGGTTCGTCTTTAGAAACGAACCTTACAGAAAAAGGTCAGTGTCCTCTTCCACAAGGCGGCGCTGTCCTACCGATACTCAGGAAATGAGCTAGGACCTTTAAAGGGGGACTCCATCGATTTTTCAAAATTACTTTTTAATTAAATGGTTGAGGTGTAAACAAAGTCATTCTAAATAGTTTGGTGTGAAATTCTCCGTTACAGAGAAACTTTAGGGGTCAGAATTGTTCACAGCGGTGATGATAGGAACCAGACGTCTGAAGAGTGTAGTACTTCTAAAAGCTCCCTCACAAAGAGGATTACGTGAAATGGTTAGATATAAGCTGCCTTATGTTTGATATTTTGTTTTATGCTAAAATTTTGGCTTAAAATGTGTTTTATCTATTTATTTTAATCTGTCAGCTTTCCGCTATTTTTCATGCTCCATTCTAGAGAAACTTGCTGAGTCAGAATTGTTCATGGAGGTGGTGATATGAACCAGACGTCTGAATAGTTTAATGTCTCTACAAGCTCCTTCACAGAAAGTTATTACATGAAATGGTTAAAAATATGATGTTTTGGCCTTTTTAAGATTTACCACTATTTTACCATCATCAACATTACATATAAAAACTCAGATATTGAATAAAATGGCTAAGTTTGTGTTGTGGGCATGGTGACTCCCGGTTCCTATCACCACCACTGTAAAGAAATCTTAGTCTGTACATTTTTATACAATAAACAATTTCACATCAAACCACTCTGATTGATTCTGTTTACACCTCAAAAACGGATTTTTTCAGAAAGTTTTCCCCTTTAAATTTGTAAAATGATTTTTTTGTTCCTTTGGATAATTTACTGATTCAAATTCACACTAGAGAAAACTAAAACCTAAACTTGCTGTTTTATTAAAGAAATAAAAATAAAACAATAGAGCGTTGTCACTTTAAAAAAAGTATAAACCTCTATTCAGTACGAACACTTCTGAGCGCATTTTCACTTTTAATACAGCCTACTTTCAGAGCAGAGCTATATCCGGCACAGCAGGAGATATCAAACCGTTAACAGGCCTTCATGTCCTATTATTAATCAGTATTTCACCAAATATTTACTCTAACACCCCTCGCTGAAACTTGCAATGCCTCTGTCACTCATGTGAAAAAGTAATTTTCCCCCAAACTTATTAACTGTATTAACTGTGCCACATTCACCTGCAAACAAAAGCTTCACACAGCTGTAGATCGGTCTTTCACATCACTGTGGAGGACTTTTGGTCCACTCTTCTTTGAAGAATTGTTTTAATTGAAGCACATTGGAAGGCTTTTGACCATGAACTGTCTGTTTAAGGCCCTGTCACAGTATCTCAATGTCGTGCTGAGTTATCCAATTGCTTTTCAGCTTCAGATCACAAACTGATGGCCAGATGTTCTCCTGTAGGATTTTCTGGTATACAGCAGAATTTATTGTTCCATCAGGCCCTAAAGCGACAGAGCATCCCCAAACCATCACACTACCACCACCATGTTTGACTGTGGGAATGATGTTTCTGTTATGTCATTCTGTGTTAATTTTACGCCAGATGTAATGGGACACATCTTCCGAAAAGTTCAACTTTCGGCTTTATCTGAGGTGTGCGAGGTCAGCAGCTTCTTGGATGTATATCTGGGTTCTTTTGTGACTTCCAGGATGAGTCAATGCAGCACAGTTTTGGTAGGCCAACTACGTCTACAAAGATTCACTGCTGTTCCAAGTTTCCCAAGTTCCAAGGTTTGAATCCCAGAGCCTTAGAATTGGCTTCACAGTTCACAGCGAGATCCCAGTTTTCTGAGTTTTAGTTGAACACGATTTAAAACAGGGTTTAGGTGCTCTTTCAGTTGTACTCAAAGCAGATGGCTATTTCCAGGTCTCTGGAGCACTGTAACAGATTTGAAAACTATGTGGCCATTCTCTGAAATACTGAATACAGTGTTTCTCAGGCCATCACAAAACCCCTGTATTTTTCTTATTCTACTGATTTGTTCACAAACACTGTCATGCTCTCTCTGCCACCCTTTAAACCCTCTGTATTTTCGATTCCTTGTCCACCCCACTTTCCATCTTTCCGTATTTTCTCTCATTACTGAAGCTGTGCGACCCTGCAGTCATGTGGGGTCACATGGGTGAATAAGGGGCAGTCATATGATATACGTACACATACACACACACACACACACACACACACACACACACACAGAGCCCACACACCAGGCCCATAAGGTTTTGGACTTTCACCACATCATTCCTGGAAGAAAAACATCCTCATCTTCCTGTTAGTCATTTGCTTTTCTCAGGGCACAACTGACATATTTGCAGTTTATATGAGAGTGTTTTCATTTGTGGCCACTCCAGGGTGTAGCACCAACCCCAACACCCCTCTACTGCCCCCAACCCCCACTCCTCCCAAAACTGCCCCTTCACCAATACAGCTCCGGCACCGACAAAACCACAGCATTCCACAGCCAATCAAGCGGCGCGCGGCCCCATGATATCACCGCCTCAGGAATGAGCTGACTTCAAGCCTGGTGCCGGCGAGT
This sequence comes from Pygocentrus nattereri, assembly GCF_015220715.1. Taxonomy (NCBI): domain Eukaryota; kingdom Metazoa; phylum Chordata; class Actinopteri; order Characiformes; family Serrasalmidae; genus Pygocentrus; species Pygocentrus nattereri. The sequence goes on from NC_051211.1 coordinate 23,230,855, forward strand.
TGCCGTGGCAACAGGCAGGGATGGAAGGAACTCCAGTGGTCTGTGTGGGTTTGTGGGTTTCGTCCCCCCACTTCCAGTCTGTATGGTTTAGATTAGTGCATGGAGTTGGGCCCCATTTCAAACAAACCACCACAGTGCCTTTGCGCAAAATGGGCTAAATTCACAGAGGAAAGTCAGTGACCCCTCACCAGTGTTGGTGTAACATGACCCTTGTTAATAAGACAACTGCTGAATGTTAAAGGCATTTCAAACCATATAAGCTTGGTCAGAGCTTGGTCAGTCTTACACCAGGCAAGCCGGCATGTTTTCTGACTCAGGAACAGAAATGGTTCGTACATAAGTACATTTAGAGCCGAAAGTGCTCTTTGGAGCGACACCACAAAAGGCCCACTTTGGTTCCCATAGGGACCTTACAATGGGCGGTTTTTTAAAGAGAACTTTCTGTAAATCACATGTACGAGTGTAAAGAACTGTTCCAGAGTTTAGGTACCTTTACATAATGTAAAGACTATAATAGGCTTATAGAGGCTTATCCATGCTCTGCCAAAAAATTCAACATTTACAGTATGTTGGCAAAAATCTCATTTAAAACGGATAAAAACACATTTTTTAAAAAACACAACACCTACAATTAGAGTGCATTATTAATTACAATTTATATTTATTTTGAACGCATGTCACAGGTCACACTGTTAAGATAGGATATTTAAGACGTAAGTAGTGTGGTGGCGAAATCATCATTGTTGTTTACAGCCTCTTTTATTCTGATTAGCGACAGTCAGTGGGGAACTCTCAGGGTCTTCTAGGCCTTCACAGAAGTCCTAAAGTCCTTCTAAATTTCCTTTGGGATCAATAAAGTATCTTTCTATCAGTGGTGGACAGTAACTAAGTAAATGTAATTAGTTACTGTACTTAAGTAGTTTTTTTGTGTATCTGTACTTTACTTAAGTTTTCCCATTCTGGGCGACTTTTTACTTTCACTCCACTACATTTCAGAGTCTAATATCTGACTTTTTACTCCACTACATTGTGAGAAATCTGTCGCTCCTTTCGGTTTCTGTGTGTATAAAAACATAACATGTCAAAACGAAAGAAGAGCAAAGCCAGAGCACCAATCAGGGCCCAGCAGTCACTTTGTTCTGAGCTTGTTTTGACCTGTTGGTCATACCAACCCAGTGCAGCACACGGTTCAACGTCAGTGCAGCAGCGTAAAACTTTGGGAGCACATACGTCTATAAATGATGAACTAACCTAACTTTGTGTAAATAGACCACAGTATAGAAATATGTCCACATATGAAGTCGTGACTGACTAACACTTTCATTTTATAGTAAATTAGTTTGGGTTAGTTTATGTTTATGAACAGAGACTACAGATCAACACAGTAAAGGAAAACTTATTTGTGAATCTGAGTTTAAAGCCAGTTTTTATTCAACTTGTAACTAATTTACAAAGAAATCTTAAACTGAAACTTTGCTTGTGTGTAAATCTATCTATCTATCTATCTATCTATCTATCTATCTATCTATCTATCTATCTATCTATCTATCTATCTATCTATCTATCTAACTAATGGTTTCTGGGGATTAAATTACTAAACTATAAAATATAAAACTATAACATTACTGTACTGAACTGTAATTTTAGTTCATTTGTATTTAATAAAATCATCGTGACTGTTGTATTAAAACTCTAATTATTCCTGTGGCACTCTTATTTCAATGTTAAATGTTCACCATTAGGCCAACACTAACATGCTATTAGAATTCACATAGGGGTGCTAGCAGAAATTAGCATTATTATACAGTTTATTTCATTTTTCTTAACATTTTTGGCTGAACAGTCACCACGGGCTACAACACAGTCCAGCTCTTTAACAAAACTCAACATTATAGAGTACCTCATCGAAGTGTGTTTCAAATTTGCTATTGGTTAAGTGGAGCTTTTGTCAAGGTTCTAAATCTCCTGAGGGCAAAAAAATCTAGATGTGATCTGTTTAACATCTCTGGAGTTCATCCCAGACAATTATGTTTCATCAGATATTCCTCCTCAGGAAAACTGGCCAGTAATCTCAGACTCCAAATCCCAATTTGTAGAGATCCCAGTAAAGTCACACATGCTGAGGTTTGTCAAGAGTATTAACGATTAATGATTAATAATGAATGATTCATGATTACCTGCAGCTGAACTCGACAAATACATTCTCATGGAGGGACTTCTCTGTTTTGATGCTGTGAATAACTATTATGGTTTTATTCGGGCCAGAAGTCTCTCATGTTGCTTTTTTGTCTAATACTATTTCCCTTAAGGAACTTTAGGAGAATGAAAATGAAGTCTCCTGAGCCATCAAAGAGCAACATTTGAGAAAGAGAATGCTCCTTTGAAACCACTGAGAAAGAGAATGCTCTGACAAGCTAGGGCTTGTCAGAATGCATCAATGGGCGGAGCACGAATGAGTCAATTCAAGTTTTTTCCCCAGAATCCTACATCCAAGCCAAGAGCCCTTTAGGAACCTTTGTTTTTAAGACTGTATGTCTGTTAAATCTCTGATGTGGTGTTTAAGTATCTAACAGAGCTGAGTCTGTAAGATGCTCTGTTGTTTACGGTTAGTGCTCGTCAATGAGACCTAGTCAAGGTGCTCTAACAGCGGCCTGAGGAAACAGTGGGTTTATTGTCTTCCTCAGACTGTTTGAAAGAGCGGGTAAACTTGATGAGGGACTATGTGAGCACTCACAGGGCTTGTTTGACTTCAAGAATGTAAAAGTCTGAAGAGGACCCCAGAGATTTTTCTGCACTCTCTCTCTCTCTCTCTCTCTCTCTCTCTCTCTCTCTCTCTCACACACACACACACACACACACACACACACTGGACTGGAACCTTAACCTTGAAACAAACCTCAGTGGGCTTTTCTGTGTGCTCTGCTCTCTGGCAACCTGGAAAAACCATCACAGCTGCCGACTGAGAAAACCTAGAAGACTTATGAGCTCAGAGAATGGATAGTGTATGTGTGTGTGTGTGTGTGTGTGTGTGTGTGTGTGTGTGTGTGTGTGTGTGTGTGTGTGTGTGTGTGTGTGTGTGTGAAATGTGTATGTTCGTACCCTTTCAGATCCAACACAGTCACCCTGACTTATGTACATGGCTTTTTATAAAAGCTACACATCTCATTTATTTGAAACTGAAAGAGCAATTGGCTGCTGAAGTTGTGGTTCGGATTCAGATCAGACCTAGAAAAACTCCTATTACATATAAGGCTTCACATTTATGGATCATTCTACCAAACTGGCTCATAGTCAGAGTTAAAAACACATTTTGTACTTCTAACTGACCCAGACCTTAAACTTAAATTATTTTGCTTTGAGTGACGTTGTACCTTAATTGTGTTTATTTTATTAGAACACATGATTGAACATTCCATTCGTCACTATAAAAACATTCATAGCACTGCTAAAACTTCACTATAATGACAGTTTCAGCTGATCTTGAGCATAACTCAAAAATGCTAGCCAGCTCCTCACAAACACACTTCTTTTACAAATTAAACTCATATACATCTAAATATTTCAACCTCATACATATTTCTAAAACGTTCACAAGTTGGAATTTATAATATATATATATATATATATATTTTATATATAATTATATAATTATTGCTTTGTTTGTACAGGGCCTGAATGGCTCGTAGCAAAGAGCCATGTGCCCCGTACTCCCGAAGCACCTCCCACAGAATACCCCGGGGAACACAGTCGAATGCCTTCTCCAGATCCACAAAGCACATGTGGACTGGTTGGGCAAACTCCCATGAACCCTCCAGAATCCTGGAGAGGGTGAAGAGTTGGTCCAGTGTTCCACGACCAGGGCGGAACCCGCACTGCTCCTCCTGAATCCGAGGTTCGACTATAAGCCGGACTCTCTTCTCCAGTACCCCTGCATAGACCTTACCAGGGAGGCTGAGGAGTGTGATTCCCCTGTAGTTGGAACACACCCTCCGGTCCCCCTTTTTAAAAAGAGGCACCACCACCCCAGTCTGCCAATCCAGTGGCACCACCCCCGATGTCCACGCAATGTTGAAAAGGCGTGTCAGCCAAGACAGCCCCACAACATCCAGAGCCTTGAGAGGCGGATCTCATCCACCCCTGGAGCCCTGCCGCCAAGGAGCTTTTTAACTACCTTAGCAACTTCGGCCTCAGTAATGGACAAGCCTATTCCCATGTCCCCAGACTCTGCCTCCTCACTGGAGAACGTGTTGGTGGGATTGAGAAGGTCCTCAAAGTATTCCTTCCACCGCCCAATGACGTCTTCAGTCGAAGTCAGCAGCACACCATCTCCACTATATACAGTGCTAGTGGCACACTGCTTTCCCCTTCTGAGTCGCCTGACGGTTTGCCAGAATCTTTTCGGAGCTGACTTAAAGTCACTTTCCAAGGCCTCACCAAACTCTTCCCACACCCGGGTTTTTGCCTTGGCAACGACTGAAGCCGCAGATTGCTTGGCCTGTCGATACCTGCCAGCTGCCTCTGGTGTCCTATAGGCCAACCATGTCCGGTAAGACTCCTTCTTCAGCTTGACGGCATCTCTCACCTGGGGTGTCCACCACCGGATTCGAGGATTACCGCCCCGACAGGCACCAACTACCTTACGGCCACAGCTACAGTCAGCCGCTTCAACAATGGAGGAGCGGAACATGGCCCACTCTCAGTCAATGTCCCCCACCTCCCCCGATATCTGGTCAAAGTTCTGACGGAGGTGTGAGTTGAAGATCAATCTGACAGGTTCTTCTGCCAGACGTTCCCAGCAAACCCTCACTATACGTTTGGGTTCTCCTGGTCTGACCGGCATCTTCCCCCACCACCTGATCCAACTCACAACCAGGTGGTGATCAGTTGACAGCTCAGCTTCTCTCTTTACCCGAGTGTCCAATACACATGGCCGCAAGTCCGATGACATGACTACAAAGTCAATCATTGAACTGCGGCCTAGAGTGTCCTGGTGCCATGTGCACTTATGGACATCCTTGTGTTCAAACATGGTGTTCGTTATGGACAAACTGTGGTTTGCACAGAAGTCCAAAAACTGAACACCACTTGGGTTCAGATCAGAGAGGCCATTCCTCCCAATCACACCCCTCCAGGTCTTACTGTCATTGCCCACGTGAGCGTTGAAGTCCCCCAGTAGGACAATCGAGTCTCCAGGAGGAGCACTTTCAAGCACCCCTCCCAAGGACTCTATGAAGGCTGGGTATTCTGAACTGCTGTTCGGTGCACAGACAACAGTCAGGACCCGTTCCCCAACCCGAAGGCATAGGGAAGCTACCCTCTCGTCCACCGGGGAAAACCCCAACATACAGGCGCCGAGTCGAGGGGCTATGAGAGAGCCCCACACCGGCCCGCCGCCTCTCACCATGGGCAACTCCAGACTTAATATATGCAACATTATTATTACATATAAAGTCTGAAACATACATAATTTCCATATTATTTTTACATGCATCTACTTGTAGCTAAATCTTGACTGTTTTAGTGGTCCATTTATCAATGAAGATGGAATCTGACATTTTCAAACAATTTTAAAGTAGAAAAAAAGCTAAAATAGAGATCTGAGACGTGTGTATGATCCTGTGTTCTGACACTGTATAATAAATAATGTGTGTCTGTGAAAGAATGACGGAGGGAAAAAGAGAAAGATGGTAAGATTGTAGGAGAGAAGGAAGAAAATGGTGAAACCACACTGGCTCTGGAGATTCTTATTAAAACTTCATTGTGTAGCAGAATCATTAATCATTTCTCGGAATGGAGCAGAATGAAAGGAGCAGCTCAACCCAGAGCCCTCTTACACAAACACTGCACTGGGAATGTTATACAGTGAGAAAGAGAGAGAGAGAGAGAGAGAGAGAGAGAGAGAGAGTGAGACAGAGAGAGAGAGATAGGGAGAGAGAGATAGAAAGACAGAGAGACAGAGAGAGAGAGAGAGAGAAAGAGAGACAGAGAGAGAGAGAGAGACAGAGAGAGAGTGAGAGAGAGACAGCGAGAGAGACAGAGAGATTGATCAGAGAGAGAGAGACAGAGAGAGAGAGAGAGAGAGAAAGAGACAGAGAGAAAGAGATCAGAGAGAGAAAGAAAAAGAGAGAGAGATCAGCGAGAGAATGAAAAAAATGAAAAGATAGAGAGAATGAAGAAAAAAGAATTGAGAGAGTGAGACAGAGTGAAAGACAAGTGATGGGGTAGAGAGGTAGAGAGAGAAAGAGAATGAGAGAGTGAGAGAGAGAGAGAGATGATGATGATGATGATGAGAGGCGTCCCGTTTGACCTCAAAGCGATGTAAGTAGGTACAGATGGGCAGATGAGGGAATATAAATGCTCAAAACGATTAAATAATTTTTCTGTCCTTCGTTTGTTCATTCTTTCCCACTGACCACTCCCATGTTTTTCCTGGACCTCAGTGCCAAGACTCTTCAGGAAAAAGCAGGGTGTGTTTGAGAAATATGGATTTATTATGTACAGTCTGAACTGGAGAATGCTCAGGGAATGAACGAAGGAAGGCAGGCGGATGACGGTTACCTCAGAGAAAGAGAACGAACACAACAGAAAAGTTGTTGGCAATGATGTGAAAAAGTCAGAAGGAGTTCAGTTCATTCCTACGTGGCAAATGAGCAGCTAACAGTGCTGCAATTATTGAACTGACTTACACAATGTAAAAGGATGTGGAGGTAAAAAATGCTCTGTACATTCTCTGACTGACTGAATGGAAATGAGAGGCATGATTAAAGTGGAAATCCACTGACTTTTTAAAATGTCTGTGTAACTCAGAAGCTGAGACACCTACATGGGTCTTCTTTAGTTTGGATATGTAATGTCGTTCACTGCAAACTAGCGGTAAATTGAAATATGTTTTCTTTGGGTAATATTACGCTTTGGAATGTCCCGCATCTACCTCTCCGCCATTCATTTACTTACATTTACATTTATGGCATTTGGCTGACGCTCTTATCCAGAGCGACTTACAATTTGATTGTTTTACACAGGTAGACGAAGGTGGTGTTAGGAGTCTTGCCCAAGGATTCTTGTTGGTATAGTGTAGGGTGCTTACCCAGGTGGGGGATTGAACCCCAGTCTACAGTGTAGAAGGCAAAGGTGTTATCCACTACACTATGCCAACCACCTACTTATTTTAAAAACATATATTTCACGCAAAAAGCTTATCCCAAAACTTCAATTGAACAGTGTCTCAGGCATCAGACAGCACATTCACAATCATTCCATGTAATAGTTTTCTGCGAGGGAGCTTTTGGAGACATTAAACGCGTCCGACGTCTGGTTCCTATCACCGCAACTGTGAACAATTCTGACTCAGCTAGATTCTCTACAATGGAGGATGTAACATCAAACCACTCTGAATGACTGCATCTTAACCAGTTCATTATGTAAGTCTGTTCTCATTTAGTCCGTAAATAAGTCTTTAGCCTGTTCTTATTCTTTCTAGACTGTACCCGATATTCAAAGTAACACCCATCCATCCACCCATCCATTTTCTAAGCCGCTTCTCCGTCAGGGTCGCAGGGGGGGTGCTGGAGCCTATCCCAGCAGTCTTCGGGCGGAAGGCAGGATACACCCTGGACAGGTCGCCAGTCCATCGCAGTCAAAGTAACACCGAAGAGGCAAATTTGAATACAGAGCATTTCACACCGAACCACTCTGAACGTCTTCAACTCCTTGAGACCACCGGTGGCTCCAAAATGCACTTCATCATATTCTTCATAAAGTTCATATTTCATAAGCTACATTAAAAAAGCTGGGCGTCGTATGAGGGTTTAACGTATGAGGGTCTTCTTTCCAGTCAAACAGATGGTGATGTCATTTTAAACCCTTATAATAGAAGAAGCTGAACTCACAAGTTTTTTCTCTACTGAAAGTCGACCCATTTTTCCACAAATCTGGGCTATAAACTATAAACAGACGGTGTCTCTACAATGATTTATTGTGTAAAAATTATTTTTATGAAATAATACATCTACAATTTTTGGCTTTCAGCATTAAATTGTAAGCATGTAGCGATATGTGTGATCATTAACACATTTTCTGTCAATTTGAGGGCTTTTACAAAAGAATTAATGAATAAATAAAATAAAAAATGTAAATTTATTTCATGCAGTTACTGAATAATTTGCCTTATGATTTGGTCATGCAAGTTCAGATGGAAAAACCAAAATATACCCTGGGCAATAAGAGGTTAATGGTTCAATGGTACAATGAGGAAAAAATGGCAGAATTCCCCCTTTAAAATGATTTAATTTTCGGAGTGTAAGAGTTCACTCAGCACCGATGGTTGCAGATGCACAGAAAGGAAAACAGAGGGAAAAATAGAGAAGAAAACAGGGCAGAAAAGAAAAGACCATCTTTTTGTTACATAAGCACTGACTTAGCATGCAGAAACATCTGCATGTCATTTGGTGAGGTCAGTATGAGCAGGCACGGAATCTTCACCATCAGTGCTGCCAACAGTTTTACAAGAAGAAAAAACTTGACTGTGCATGTCTGTGTGAATATTAACATGTTTTATTGGTCATAAGACCCGGTTACATCAATGCATGCAGATTTATACGCTTGTGAGCTGCTAGAAACTGTCGAACGCTTCACAATAAATACAGTTTGGGGTTGAAATCCAAGTATGAAGCACGCACACACACACACACACACACACACACACACACACACACACACACACACTTTTGTCACCTCATGCACGACAGGAAGACACATAAATGGCAGATATTTGCTGTCGCATGGACACATTGACACAACATGAAGGCTGGGGGATAACCAGAAGAGCCAGCTGACCACCAGAAGTGTGACTGACCCCTCACTCACGCTCATACACACGGGTGCAGACAACATCTCCGGCACTCATGGTCTGAAAGATAGATGGAAAAGAAAGAGGCTAGTAAACGACCAGCATTAAAACCAAATGAAATGCTGAATGAAATTATTCGGCATACAAACTAACGGCACCACAACACCTCCTTCACCTGCTTTCCTTCATGAGTATAAAGGAAGGTGCACATTAGAGCCTTCACAATTACCGAAATTTAACCTAAAATTACAAAAATAAAATGAACCATCTCAATGAATCAGCGGCCATTCGTTTGCATTCTGATAATATTTTCAATGTTTTTGCGCTGTCAGAAAACTGATGGCTAAGACATTTTTCACTCATCCAGGTAGAAACAATGTAAATGTACCCTCAAAAGTACAGCAACGATTTTACTGTCCAGCTGTATGTCATAACTAAGTTTTTCCCAGGGGAGATGTACATATGTGTACCTTTTACAGCACTACATTGTTCACTACAATTAAATTAAGGTAAGATTATCTAGCATTCAGCCCTTGATGACACCACAACACCTTAACAAGCATGTTGTAATGTCAGAAAACTTGAATCTCCAAAACAGGAACTTTTCACAAGGAAGCAAAAATGTTCTCAACTTTCAATTTAACTTAACAAGACTTTTCCCCAGTTTTGGGGCATTAATACTGGTCGGTTTTTCAAGACATTTTACCGCAACGTGAACAGCAGCCCAAAGTATGCAAAATAAATAAATAAAACACAGATTTGATCTAACAGCAACGATATACATACATATGGGAATATTTCCATGTTACATATTCCAGCTAAACCAGCTGTGATGAGTCAATAATGCCAGGATTCTGCATTTGATTGTGAAACTGAGAGTCCATAGAGAATAAGGCAGTAAATCCTACCCAATCAAATGACCCCTATTTACAGTTTTTGTGGATGTACTTTCGGAGTTGTATACAATAGTAACTAAATGAAGGAAGCACAGCTTAGTTGCATATAATCAACTGTTTCCATGAACCACAGAAGAAAACTTGACTAACCAATTTTAAGGTGCACGACTAGATCTTCTCAGTGGATAGACAGAATTTAAGGTGATAGAGGACTCCTAGGTTTAGATGGTGTCGTGTGATGAATGGTAAGTTCTTAGATAAGATAAGTTTCCTTATTGGGTTTTGGTTTTCAAACAAGATTAAATCATATTATAGCTTCACAATCTCATTTGGCTTTATTGACCAACGTTTTTTCACATGGGGGACCCATGAACTGTTTTCTGGGGCTCAAAGATCCTAATAATATTTAGTGAATTCCGCTCATGTGACCAACTGAAGCATTTTGCTTACCAGAATGAGCTCTCCATCATTGGTCAGCTCACGTGTCCAGGATGTCTTAGGCCCCTCCCCCTTCTGCAGCGTCTGCTCACAGGTGATTTTCCTGTCTGTCTCCCATTTAGGGAAGCTCTGGGGGAAAGGACAGATAGAAAATACACAGCAGAGTTCACTGAAAGCCCAACACCTTCTTTTCGTACAGGCTAAATGAGAAGCAGGTTAGATGTAGTGCAGTGCAGTATTACACACATACTACAGGTTCATTTTGGTATTTTTTTCCCAAAATATTCCTTTGAATATACTGTACTTTAAATGTATTAAATAGAAAAAAGCCTTCCCAGATTTTGTTATTAACTGTCTCTTACATTGCTTAGTTTACAATCATTTGCAAACTCCTATTTTAAGACATGCTTGAACTAATGAAGCATCCAGGAGCATCTAACTGTGAGTATCAGGTGGATGTAATTAGAGCAGCAATGAAACTCTGCAGGAGGTGCACAACAAAGTAACGTCAACCTGAGATCAAATCTGACCTTCTTTTTTTGCCTTGTTAGTTAATGTTCCTGATGATATTAAGCAGGATATCATATCATTTAAAGGTCACAATTCCTGTTTTCCTCCAATCTTCCATCAAAATCTAGTGTCTTTTATCCATTTCTTTTAATGCATTTCTCTTTATCCATTTCTTTTAATGCATTTCTCTTTATCCATTTCTTTTAATGCATTTCTCTTTATCCATTTCTTTTTATCCATTTCTTTTAATGCATTTCTCTTTATCCATTTCTTTTAATGCATTTCTCTTTATCCATTTCTTTTTATGCATTTCTTTTAATGCATTTCTTTTATCCATTTCTTTTTATGCATTTCTTTTTATCCATTTCTTTTGACAGTTTTGGGAGTTTCAATTACATCAAAAATAATCTTAACCAATATCACTTCCACTCCCACCTCTCAGCGAGATTCACGTCGACTGTCAGAATCAGTTGTCTGTGTTAATAAACATATTATTGCATTTTATCCCTTCAAAAATAAAACGTTCATATTTATTTTTGTAAAGTAAGTGTTGCTCCTGAACGTTTTATTCTGTTTACTGTTTTATCATGTAGACGTTATCGTATTTGTCATACATGCACATTCAAAAGTTTGGACATACTTAACTGATATGCATTGTTTACATATTTACAAACATTTTGACCTGCTAAAATGTGAATGAATTTCATTTCTATAACAAACACGATTAGTTAAGTTAGTACTTTTATACGGAATTATTTCCAAGGCAAAATGTCCCATTTAAACTCCAAGAATAAAAAAGGTTAAATGTAATATTACATAGTATATAGTATTATATTATATAATATAAAGTAAATGTTAGCAAAAAAGTTATATATATATATGCATGAATGTATACAACATCTCAGCTTGCTCTTCATGAAGCTGCTTGATAAAATGAATCCAAGCTGCGTCAAACTACATCTGATTTCTTAAAGAATCTAAAATAGAATATATTTTGATTGGTTTTAACACCTTGTTGGTCTCTGTCTAAATCCATGTGTGTTATTTCATAGTTTTGATCCATGCATTATAATTCACAGATATGGAAACGAACAAAAGTAAGAACAATCATTATACAAGTAGATGTATACAAACTTTTGGCTGGTAGTGCATTTGTGTAAAGAGGCGTAATGTTACCGTGCATGGCCGTCCATCCACCGTGGTCTCATTGAAGGACTGACCCACGGTGAAGGACACATGGGTGGTGCGCACACTGGTGGAGGTCTGGATGGAGAGCGTCTCTCCTTGCTGTGTGATCTCCACTGAGGGCTTAGACGCTGCCGCCACTGCAATCTTCCTCAAGAAGACATTCACGCCTACAGAACACAACCCCCCCAGAGGGAGGAACGAGGGGTCATTTATCCACAGATGGATCAAAAGACTCTTTCCTGTTGTAGGTTTCCTGACCTTAATGAGCCCACCCATTTGAATTATGACAGAAAGCATTTCCACAGAATCTCTCTGGAAGTAATCTTATTCAGATACTCTAAGCCTTTCTCCAAGCCAACTCAAAGAAATGTTGATCCACTCATAAATATTTAGCCATGCCTGGGTTTCCACTGCAGAGCTTATTTCACGGGACATTGCTTAGTAAAATGGAGACTACAAAGCGAGTAAGTGGAGATCCAGAAGAAAGGAGCTGGGGGTGGGGGGCTCAGTGTACTGTGTAGTGAGGAACTCATTTTCCAGAAATGCAGAATTTCTCCAGAAAGGAGTCATTTGTCCTGTCCTGTCGGTGGCCAAAGCTTGACCCATAAGCACTGAAACAAATCAGTCCTGAATTCTTTATTGCAGGGGTTCCTAATGAGGCATTTACCTGAAGCTCATCAACCTCTACTTGCTCTTTTAATGGTCTAGCTACCCCCCGAACCCCTTCCCCCACCCTAATCCCCCAGGTTTAGTGAGCTGTGATCTAAATTACAATGAAGAGGCTACAGCCCCACAACAGCCCTGAAAGCCTTTTAAACTGATAAACTGATACAGCCTAAGAAAACAGGGCCTCTTTTGAGCTGCACTGAATCTAATTTAGCCCATTTGCTATTACTTTGAATACAGACTGCACTCGGAGGAGAAGCAGTAAGAACAGACTAAAGTGACCACTGAAAGGGGATCTCTTTCAAAAGTTCTGCATAGTTTAACAGTTAATAAGAAAATGTACACAGTGCCGTTCAGAGGTGGTTTGATGTGAGATGCTCCATTCCAGGACAGTACAGAGTCCGAACTGTTCACAGCAGTGGTGATAGGAACCAGACGTCTGAAGAGTTTACTGCCTCTGAAATTCCCTCACAGAACGGTGCTACATGAAATGGTTACAAATACAATGTTTTGCTGATTTACAGCTACTTTACCACCATCAGCACCACATATAAATCTCAGAAGGCGTGTGGTGTGCAGGGCCAGCGGGGGTTTGGACAGTGGCTAAGTTCGAGCTGCAGACATGGTGACTTCTGGTTCCTATCAGCACCACTGTGAAGTTTCTCTGCAACGAACAGTTTCATACCAGACCGCTCTGAGTGGCTCTGTTAACACCTCAACCACTAAATTATTCAGATATTTTCTGGGGGAAAAAGCTGTGATTTTCCTCTTGAAAGGAGTGCAAGACTGAATAAAAGCGCCCGGCGTCTTTTTCTTCTGTACGTGTATCTCCTGAGTATAGAGGTTAAGAGGAAAGAGAGAAAGAAAACCGCCCGAAGACGAGTCGGTTCGCAGTAGCGCGGTGAGGCGGGGCGGCCAGTAACAGCAAACTCACCGAGCGCTTTCAGCAGCTCCTCGAAATTCTCGGAGCTTTTCATTTTCCAGGTTCCGGAGAAATCCGCCGCCACGCTGCCCTCCATCTCTCTCTCACAGAGGTCCCGCGTCGGAGCGTCACACGATGACTTTCAACCGTCCTTCAGCAACTTTCATACATCCACTCTCTCTTTCTCTCTCTCTTTCTCTCTCTCTATCTTTCTCTCTCTCTCTCTCTCTCTCTCTCTCTATCTTTCTCTCTCTCTCTATCTATCTTTGTCTCTCTCTCTCTCTCTCTATCTTTCTCTCTCTCTCTCTCTCTGTATCTTTGTGTGTATGTAGGTCTCTCTCTCTCTCTCTCTCTCTCTCTCACTGTCGCTCGCTCCTCCAGGCGGCTCGCAGGTTTTGTTTGGTGGGCGGGGTTAGTGCTCCGCGCGCCATGTGCTTCGCCGTTTTCAGTCTTTCTTTTATCATAACCGAGGAATATTAACAACGAGTGAAAGAGCTTCTCAGCCGTTAAATCACTCTACCCTCCTCTCTCTCTCTCTCTGTCTGCCCCCCCTCTCTCTCGCTCTCTCTCCCTCTTTCTCTGTCTCTCTCTCTGCCTGCCCTCTCTCTCGCTCTCTCTCCCTCTTTCTCTGTCTCTCTCTCTGTCTGCCTCTCTCTCTCTCTCTGTCTGCCTCTCTCTCTCTCTGTCTGCCTCTCTCTCTCTCTCTGTCTGTCTGCCTCTCTCTCTCTCCTCCCTCTCTCTCTCTCTCTCTCTCTCTCACTGTAGAGTTACATGTTAAGGCCTGTTAGTATTCAGTCCAGACCAGGCGCAGTGACAGTGACCTAACCTCGGAGTGTCACCTCCGTGTCTCTGTACTGAAGTCTGCTCTCTCCGCCGAGAGGGAGATAAATGTCTCCTCACGGCTTGGCTGCTGTTTTAGCCCTTCTGGAGTTGACCCAACACTCAGCTTGGCCAGAAAAGAAATGTTGGGCACCCATTAAAACCTCCATAAAACTGAAACTGGAACTCTGCTCTGCGCTTTTAACGGCAAGCTTTACAGACGTTTTTATCCCAGAGGCTCTGCGCAGCCACACGCCATGCAGTGGAGATATGAACAGGCATTCGGGGGGTTGGAGTGAGACGCTGAATTGTTCCCAGTGGCGGTGATAGGAACCAGACGTCTGAAGCAATAAAACTACGGCACAGAAAACTTCAACAAAACGGCTGCGAACACGCCTGATACGCTGTTTCACCTCAGCCAGAGATTTAGGCCTCAAACACTCCGCTCTTGGTGGAGGAGTAGAAGGAAGGTGCTGTAGGTCTATCAGATTTACATTAACATTACAGATACAACGCAAAGTCAATAATTTTCTCTACAAGGAACCACATCACATCAAACCACCCGAGTTACTTCATATCTCAGGTATTAACTTATGTAGACGTCTTTGTTTGAGACCCCTTTAAACAAAGACTGTGTTTGGCCGATTGCGGCCGCAGGTCAGAACCCATCTGCCTCGGGCCTCTGAGGAGCTGAGGAGAAGAGCAGCGCAGGGAGTAATGGAAACCACACGCTGCCAGTGGTGCTTGATTTAATGACCTCTCAGGATCCCTGAATAGACGTCAGTGCCTGAGATGAGCGGTCACCTCGGCCAGAGGACATCACAGTGAAGAGTCTGTTCCCTGACAAACCCACAGTCACTCTTTCCTCTCCCGACATTGTGTGTCCATGGTGTAAACACACTGCAGCTGACGCACAATAGAAAAGTGCGCTAATGAGCTGAGCTAAAGACGACTCCGCACTCCGCTGTGAACGAGGAGGACAAATGGAGACTCCAGGGCAGTGCTGAGTTATTCGGCCAGCTAGTGTTTAAAAGGGCAACTCCACCAAATCTTCAGAGCTCACGGTTATTTTTTCAGTGTTATAACTCAGAGCCTCACCAAAATCAGACCCAGAGCAGAACAACAAGAGCCTTCACTTCTGCACAGACAGATCAAATACTCAGACATTCACTGTATTTCCAGAAGTATTCACTCACCCCTCCAAACCATTGAATTCAGGTGTTCCAATCTCTTCCATGGCCAAATGTGTGTAAAACCAAGCCCCTATGCCTGCAGACTGCTTCTACAGACATTAGTGAAAGAATGGGTCTCTCTCAGGAGCTCAGTGAATTCCAGCATGGTACCATGATCGGACGCCACAAGTCCAGTTGTGAAATTTCCTCACAATTAAATATTCCACAGTCAACTGTCAGTGGGATTATAACAAAGTGGAGGTGATTGTGAACCACAGCAACTCAGCCATTTCTGCAGAGTCAATCACTACAGACCTCCAAACTTCATGTGGCCTTCAGATCAGCTCAAGAACAGTGTAGAGATCTTCATGGAATGGGTTTCCATGGCCAAGCAGCTGCATCCAAGCCTTACATCACCAAGCGCAATTCAAAGTGTTGAATGCAGTGGTGTAAAGCGCCGCCACTGGAGCTTAGGAGCAGTGGAGACGTGTTCTCTGGAGTGATTAATCACGCTTCTCCATCTGGCAATCCGATGGACGAGTCTGGGTTTGGGGGTTGCCAGGAGAACGGTACTTGTCTGACTGCATTGTGCCAAGTGTAAAGTTTGGTGGAGGGGGGATTATGGTGTGGGGTTGTTCTTCAGGAGTTGGGCTCGGCCCCTTAGTTCCACTGAAAGGAACTCTTAAAGCTTCCGCACCAAGAGATTTTGGACAATTTCATGCTCCCAACTTTGTGGGAACAGTTTGGCGACAGCCCTTTCCTGTTCCAACATGACTGCACACCAGTGCACAAAGCAAAGTCCAGAAAGACATGGATGAGCGAGTTTGGTGTGGAAGAACTTGACTGGCCTGCACAGAGTCCTGACCTCAACCCGACAGAACACCTTTGGGATGAATTAGAGCGGAGACTGTGAGCCAGGCCTTCTCGTCCAACATCAGTGTCTGACCTCACAAATGCGCTTCTGGAAGAATGGTCAAAAATTCCCATAAACACACTCCTAACACTTGTGGAAAGCCTTCCCAGAAGAATTGAAGCTGTTATAGCTGCAAAGGGTGGGCCGGCATCATATTAAACCCTATGGATTTAGAATGGGAAATATACTTTTGGAAATATAGTGTAGATCATGATGGGAGCCACAGTGAAATCTAGCTATTGGCCTAAAGTTGAAGTGGACACAAATCCACAAATCTAAGTATTTGAAAAAGAGACTTTCCTTGTTGTCCAGTTCAGATCTGCGATGTCTTGCAGTTGCAGAAAGTCTTCAGCTGCCATATTGGAATTTTCTGACCTAAAACGAACATTTAATATGTTATTTGTCATGTTATGTATTGTGTAATGCAGCATCACATCCCTCACCCTCCCATCAGTTTTACAGAATTCATGATTTTATATCTTTTGTCATCCATTTATTTTCTCTCACTGTTCTACAGTTCCCAGCTGGCAATGTACAAATGTGTTGGGACCACCGGAAATCCCTACCATGGTAAAAGCAGATGTAATGATGTGGGGCGAATAAATACAGACATAATATTCAGCTTCCTAGCAGTACTGTTAGCTAAAAAAACAAAAGCAGCCTGCTCCCTTCTGTCCGCCTCAGACGGCCTGCAGTTCTCAGACATACCTCTCACCCTCAAGATGCAACAACAGAAGGGGTTTCTCATTATCTTTAAACTGGAGAGGGGGGCAAAAAAGAGAGGGGACTGAGAGAATGAAGGGTGGTGGAAAGAGTGTGAGATGTTTGGTGGTAAGTGAAAGGAAATTCGTAAGTGTGTAAGAGATCATAAAGGTGGTCAATAAAGGAGGAGGGTGTTTGAGCTCAAAGCCCCTGACTGAGATGAAAGATGAATGAAGAGTGTGAGTGGACAAAGATTAAAAAAAGAGAAGGTAGAGGGAGAGAGAGAGAGAGAGAGAGAGGAGGGGGACCGTAAAGTATGGGGGCTATGGAGTATGGAGGGCTGTTTACAAGGGGGGCTGTTCAGGGTAAAATTCACAAACACTTGCACAAACCACTTATTTTGTAAAACTCTCTCTTCCTGTTACAGTGAAATGACATCACACACACACCAGGACTGCAGTCTGTGTACAATCATCCACACACAAACACGTACAAGTGTTTCATAGCTGTGTACAAGTAGCGTGTATGTATGTGTGAGTGCTTCAGTGTATTTCATCCTAAATGGCCCCCCCATAGTTTTTCACCCTAAACGGCCCCTCATAGGTGTAAATGGAGACTGCATCCCCGCTCCAAAACTTTTCCCTTTTTTCCTCTTTCCTTTCTGACCTCCCATTCTCTTTCTCCCTCTCTTGTCCCGTCCCAACCCCACCTCTCTCTCTCTCTCTCCTCCAGTGCATTTCAGCAGCTCAATTTCAGCATGTCTGGCACAACTGATACTCCTGGAAAATGAACACAGGGAAAGGACAGACGGAGAGAGGGAGAGACGAGGGCGCAGGGTATGTGTAGTCAAACTGAAGTCTGTGGCAGCAGTTCAGTCTGTTTTCATAAACTCTGTGAACATTTACCATTGACATCAGTGAGCCTCTCTACAAAGTGACCAGATCATAGGAGTCAATAAGAGTCAAAAAGAGTCAATAAGACTCAATAATAAATAAGTCAAAAAGAGTCAGCTGAGTTTAAATAAAACCCCCACGGTCACTCAGCACTGACCTTACTGTCTGACTTACCCTCCTGGAGAACAGAGAGAGAGAGATCTACTAAAACAATTTCTGTTCCGCGGTGAAAGGAGACTTCTACGGTCTAGGTGTGTCTCTTCTTCTTCTTTCGGCTGCTCCCTTTAGGGGTCGCCACAGCGAATCATCTGCCTCCATCTTGCCCTATCCACTGCCTCCTCTACTTTCACACCAACCATCTCCATGTCCACCTACACTACATCCATAAACCTTCTCTGAGGTCTACCTCTTCTCCTTCTACCCGGCAGCTCCATCTCCAACATTCTTTGCCCAACATATCCACTATTCCTCCTCAACACATGTCCAAACCATCTCAACCTGGCCTCTCTGGCTTTATCTCCAAACTGCTCCACCTTCACTGTCCCTCTGATCTGCTCATTTCTAATCTTGTCCAGCCTTGTCACTCCCAACGAAAATCTCAGCATCTTCATCTCCGCCACCTCCAGCTCAGCCTCCTGTCTTTTAGACAGAGCCACAGTCTCCAAACCATACATCATAGCAGGACGCACTACTGTCTTGTAAACCTTCCCTTTCACTCTTGCTGCTATCCTTCTGTCTCACATCAGCCCTGACACCCATCTCCACCCACTCCATCCTGCCTGCACCCTCTTCTTCATCCATTGCTCTGGATGGTTGACCCAAGATATTTGAAGTCATCCACCTTTATGACCTCTACTCCTTGCATCTTCACCTTTCCACTTGCCTCCCTCTCATTCACACACATGTATTCCGTCTTGTCTCTACTGACCTTCATTCCTCTCCTCTCCAGTGCAAACCTCCACCTCTCCAGATTCTCTTCCACCTGCTCTCTACTCTCACCAAATGTGCCAAATATTTGTGCTGTTTCTCACAGCAGAAACAGAGGCCTCTCCCAGTTCTCTTCCAGTTCTATCCCAGTTCTCTCCCAGTTCTCTTCCAATTCTCTCCCAGTTCTCTTCCAGTTCTCTCCCAGTTCTCTTCCAATTCTCTCCCAATTCTCTTCCAATTCTCTCCCAGTTCTCTTCCAGTTCTCTCCCAGTTCTCTTCCAGTTGTCTTGCTATGCTGACGCCACAATAGTTTTTATTTAGGCCCTGCTTTGCCTTCCTGCACACTGCACCACCACCACCACCACGGTGGACAGGTCTGACCTGGTCATTTCCTCTAGAATGGAGCCTCAGACCAGTCTAAATTATATATTTAACTTAGTTATGCAGATTTTTCGAATCGCCTTTTCACAGCAGAGCCTGATGTTGACGTCGTTTCACAGGGGAACATTTGTTTGATGCTCGCCGTTTTCGCCCGGACCCCGATTTCAGGAGTACAGCAGACATGGCGAACCACCTTCGCTTCGTTGCGCGGACGGTGATGGTTCAGGATGGAAACATTGAGGCTGCGTATAAAGCTCTGAACAGGTATTTCATGCCCGGTGTTTAGTGTGTTAATCGCAGTGGTGTTGGCTGCCGAGCTGGTTCCGGGGGCTCGGTGTGTCGGGAATGAGCTCCCCGTTAGCCTCGGCTAACAGAGCTAGCTCAGCTCAGCGGCGCCGGGTTAAAGACGCTTAGCCGTGTAAATCAGGGTTAATGTGTCTGCAGTGCACTGCCGAGCCCTCGCCTGCTGAGGTGTCGGTCGGCCGGCGTGCTGGCTGCAGTCTGGCGTCCGTCGTGAGCGCAGCGAGGCCGCCGCGGTGCTGGTGTGGCGCCCTGAGGCGGTTAATGACAGTGTTGGTTTAACCCGGCTGACCGGCGAAGGACGACGAGCGCCGCGATAACCGTCGCTTTACACGTTTCGCTCCTATAGATGTCATTTCCATAGTACAGCAGCTTTAGATCATCAAATAACATTCATATAAATCCAGTGGACAGGTCAGAAAAACGCAGACCGTCTTGGACGAGACGCTTCTCTTTAGTACACGCGACTTTATGTCTGAGGGTGTAACGGCTGTCAGTAGTAAAACATCACTCCAGTAAAAGTTCCTCCCTTTAGACCTCCATTTGAGTAAAAGTACTAAAGTATTTACCTTCAAATGTACTTAAGTATCAAAAGTAAAAGTACTAAAGTATTTGCTTTCAAATTTACTTTCGATACTTAAGTAAAAGTACTAAAAGAGTAATTGTGGCTCTGATGTCCTGTTATCATTTTTATAACAAGACTCGCTTCGTGAACTCATTTCAGGTGAAAATCCTCCAGCGTCTCTCTTGGTAAACCAGTCTTTTAATAGAACGTCATTAATTAGTGACGCTGACGTCTATTAATATGATCATAAGCACAAAACACTGAAGGTAAACAGTTTCCATCAGGGAGAACCGAGTGGCTCTGAAATCACTTTTTACACACAAGCAAAGTTTCAGTTTAAGATTACTTTGTAAATTAGTTACAAGTTGAATAAAAACTGGCTTTAAACTCAGGATCACAAATAAGTTTTCCTTTACTGTGTTGATCTGTAGGCCTCTGTTCATAAACATAAACTAACCCAAACTAATTTACTATAAAATGAAAGTGTTTGTATGAATTCAGAAAAAAAGAAACCTGCCAGTCACGACTGCATATGTGGACATATTTCTATACTGTGGTCTATTTACACAAAGTTAGGTTAGTTCATCATTTAGGTGACGTATGTTCTCCCAAAGTTTTACGCTGCTGCACTGATGTTGAACCGTGTGCTGCACTGGGTTGGTATGACCAACAGGTCAAAACAAGCTCAGAACAAAGTGACCGCTGTGCCCTGATTGGTGCTCTGGCTTTGCGCTTCTTTCGTTTTGACATGTTACGTTTTTATACACACAAAAACCGAAAGGAACGACAGATTTCTCAAAATGTAGCAGAGTAAAAAGTCAGATATTAGACTCTGAAATGTAGTGGAGTGAAAGTAAAAAGTCGCCCAGAATGGGAAAACTTAAGTAAAGTACAGATACACAAAAAAACTACTTAAGTACAGAAACTAATTACATTTACTTAGTTACTGTCCACCACTGGTCAGTACCTTTAGGTTTAAAAAAAAATACAACAATGGGATTTTTTTGTTTGTTTTGTTTTGTTTTGTTTTTTTGAAAACGCTGGATGAATCTCATTTGGCCCGCTGTTCCCTGTATTTCTTTTACAATCCAATAGTAAATCTCCAGTATGGAGACAAGCAGCCTATGGCTGAATCCAGTATGTGTTCCTCTGACCTTTAATGTACTATTTGGGTGAAGCTACCGCTTCATGACCTATGCAGTGCACTATATAGGGAATATGGAGCGATTTGATTTAAAGGAAGGATCTCTCTTTACGTCAAACGATTTGATGCTTTTTGTCCAGATTTATGGGAAGTAATCTTTAGGAAGTTCTCCACTGATGCACTTTTTAGACAAAAGTTTAAGGCACCTTGAATTTTTTTATTTAAAGGGCCATTTACGTGGGCAGTAAGTGTTTAATTGCTCATGAATAAAACATGTCAGTAAATGCAAGTAATGTTAATACAGTAAGTGGTGAATCTGTTAATGTTCTAGTGATGTATGTTAATGTGTTTAACAGTTTCCAAACTCCAAACATCTCCTCGTGGCAGCCCAGTATTATTTGTAGTTACCGTCCAATGCCTGGTTTGGTTAATTCATACGTCATTAAATTAAATCAGTTGTGCTGCTGATGGACCTGAAGAAATCCGTGTGGTGGCTGAGGGCGTCGAGGAGGAATATGGGACCAACCTTTGCTCTTCAAACCAGCTCACAAGATACTAGAACCACCTTTTTGAGAACGAGAAAAACTTGTTTCTTTTTACTGTATTACAGCAAGTCATATGGTCAGCAAGGCACACCAAGCCTGTCTCTAGGCTTGAGTGACGTGTTTACAGTTATGACAATGATTTCTGTTGCAACCGTCCTGTTTTGCCTCAACTCAACATAAGTTATCCTGATAAATGAAAACACGCAGGTATATTTTAAATATTGTTGTCGTTTCAATTTGTGTCCCTCTTCCAACATTTGAATGGAGATGTACATGGAATCATATTTAAAGGGGAAGTCCATCAATTTTTCAAAACTTCTGGATAGTTTAATGGTTGAGATGTAAACAGTCACTCAGAGGGGTTTGATGTGAGATGCTCTGTTTTAGAGAAATTTGCTGATTCAGAATTGTTCACAGCGGTTCTGATCGAAACCAGACATCTAAAGAGTTTAAGGTCTTTAAAAGCTAATAATGGACACAAAACAATGCATGCCACGTCAGAGACCTGTTTACATTTTTGTTTATGGCATTTGGCAGATGCTCATATCCTGAGTAACTGTGTTAGGAGTCTAGCCCAAGGACTCTTATTTTTATAGCGTAAGGTGCTTTCCCAGGTGGGGGATCCAACTCTATTCTGCAGTATGGAAGGCAGAGGCATTATCCACTATATTATAGCAGCCTCTATAGTTCGGTTCCCTTGGTTCGGTTCCCTTGGTCCAGACCCAAGTAGAAAATTATTCCTTGCTGCATTTTAGTTCTGGTTTGCCCTGACCATGTTCACACTGACGGGTAAAAGATCACAACTGTTTGTCTTTATTCATGTATTGTTTTGTTTCTTGTGATATTAGATCAATAAGACACGACTGTCTTTGTTACATAGGTTTTGCGAAACGCACAGTAGAATGAAACGTTTGTAACAGCCTCAAATGGCGAACTGCTTTTACAAATCAGAGAAACCTTGGTTCTGTGATGCATAATATAATTCGTGTGCAGTCAGACGTGTATACTGAGTATTTTATAGTGAATTCAGCTCCATTTTAAAACTGAAATTATCTGTAATAGCCCGTTCAGAGAGTATGAAAAGATGATAAAACGCATGCGTGCATCAAAACAGCTTCAGAAAATTGTGTTTTCCACATGCTAAAGAAGTTCTGCAGAGAGGAGACAACACTTAATTCTGTCTTTGGTCTGTTCAGATGTCTTTGGTCTGAATCGTTATACTTGAAACGAACTGCGCAAGAGTTCATTTTGAGGTGAACCACTTATTTATTTCTTTGTTTTTATTCATTTGTTCATTCATTTGGTGTTTGCCAGAGTTGGGATGTCGGTTTTCTCGCTTGGTCTAATGAACCAGGGCAGTCGCACCAGGGTCTGTTTACATCAAACCAAACCTGCAACGTCTGAACACCTTAGTGTAGATGCAGTATGACTATTGTTGTAGATATATTCATAAACCTGTAGAACGTCTAGTCTTGGGGGATTCATACAGCAGCTAACACTGCAGAGGAAACTGGGCAAAAATCCAGGGGCATTAAATCTCATCAGTCTTTAATCAGCACACTGATGCTCCGTTGATTTGGCAGAGAAGGTGTGATTTTGTTCTCTTATGGCTGTTTTCTTCTGAGGTTTGAGTGACCCACGCATCTCATCTTCTGTCCGTCTCTTTTCACTCCAGGGTGCTGTCGACGGATGGAATCATTGAGACTGTAAAGCGCGGACGCTATTATGAGAAGCCCTGCAGACGCAGACAGAGGGAGAACTATGAAAACTGCAAGAGAATCTACCACACAGAGATGGCCCGCAAGATCTCCTTTATATCCAGGGCAAACAGACAAGACCCATGGCTCGGCTGTTAGTCACAGATGACTTTTAGCGCAGACAGACCGTGTGTTGCTTTGGAACAATTCACTGTAACCTGGTAAAGAAAGGAGACCCACGGACTGAATTATGGGAACAGCACCACTCTGGTCGTGTCCAAGTTCTGCTCCTGTTGATAGTTCATTGGAATCCCATCCTAGTAGAGAATGTGTTGAGCTTTTGATTATTTTAAGCTCATCTCTTGCCTTTCTGTGTTACTGTACACATGGTGTGAAACTGACCACATCCAGTATGTTTGTTGATGCCAGGGCAAGACCATTAAATGTCTCCATAATCTTATCACAAGATAAGATGGTGTAAATTCTTGGTTATTTATTTAATATATAGATTTTTTAATCTGCTCATGTATCAAGTAGGTTCTTTAGAACTGTTTTACTGTACTTACTAGAGCCAGCCCAATATATTGTTTGGCCGATAATATCGGCAGATATTGGCAGCACACAGTTTTATGAATGTTGCCAATAATTGCCACTTTTTTATGTGGGTCATGGAAACTCTGGGATTTGAGCTTAAAATCTTCCGATGATAACTATGAGAGCACTACAGGCTGAACCGGTGAGTGTGAACACAAAACTTCCCCATGGGTAAAATAACAAAAACAACATATCCAAAAAAAATAAAGTGAAAACTCTCTCTACGGTTTCTCTGGGTTAGCTGTCTTCGATCTGAGGTGAAAAGCTTACCCCCATGGGGACAAGTAATGGGTATAAAGAGTAAAGGTGTGTACACTGTAAACACAATGCGCTGTTTTAAGTTTTAAACTGTTTTAAGTAAAGAGTTACAGAAAACTCAAAGTGACTGATGCTGGCCAATTTTGTGGTCACCAAACCATTCAAGTGGTAAAAGTATTTAAAAAAAAAAACCTCCATTACTGAAAAAAATATTTTCCTTTGTATGTCAAACAAGTCTTGGACACTGCACATCCACAACAAGCACTTTATTAAAATGTACACCTACTTGTTGTTTATCTAATCAGCCAATCATGTATGTGCGCATAACCATTCAGATACAGGTCAGCAGCTTCAGGTAATGTTTACAACTGTCAGAATGGGGGGAAAAGGTGATCTGGCCATTGAATGATGGTGCCAGATGGGCTGGTCAAGTCTCCCAACAGAGAATGGTGCAATAAAGAAAAAACATTTTGGTGAGTGGCAGTTCTGCAGACAGAAACACCTTTATGGTTATTAATTAGCTCATAAATACCTTAAAATCATCAATAATCTATTAGAACACATTCATATAAAAGGATAACTATGAATACCTGATAAAGCTGACTGGTTTAATGCTGACGGGTGAAGAAGACAAAGTAAGATCAGTAACCAGCAAGACCTGAGGTTTAATTAAATGAATGTGGGTTCACTATTAGGCAAACAACAGATCACTGTTGCCCTTTTTGCTTATTAATGAATGAAAGATGTTTATGACCTAAGTAATAACCACTAATAAATCATGTAAAACCATTTATACATGTTTTATAAGGGTAGTCTCATTCTAAAGTGATCCCAGTAATCTGTTGTCCCAGTGCTTCTTATAAAGGGAAGTCTGATGGTTAAGACTTCCATGCCTTCAAACGTGTGTGTACATGTTTAAGGGTCAGTAGAATTAATATTGAGAAGCACTGGTTTAGGGTAGGTTGTATTTTTGTTTCATTTTATTTTAGTTTTCATTTTAGAGAGGCAGAGTCTCTCAGAAGCAAAGATGGGCAGAGGTTCACCAATCTGCGAAAAACTGAAAAATGTCCCTCAACGTAAAATTGCGAAGACTTTGGACATCCCACCATCTACAGTACGTAACAACATCAGAAGGTTTAGAGATTCTGGAGAAATCCCTGTATGCAACGGGCAAGGCGGACATGGAGAACATGATGTTATATTATTTCATTAAACTAAGTAGCTGACTCATCAGACCATCATACACATTTCCACTGTGCATCAGTCCATTTCAGAGGAGCTTGGGCCAAGAGAAGAAGTCAGCGGCGCTTCTTGATCTTCTTCTTCTTTCGGCTGCTCCCTTTAGGGGTCGCCACAACCGATCATCTGCCGCCATCTTGCCCTATCCACTGCCTCCTCTACTTTTACACCAACCATCTCCATGTCCACCTTCACTACATCCATAAACCTTCTCTGAGGTCTACCTCTTCTCCTTCTACCCGGCAGCTCCATCTCCAACATTCTTTGCCCAATATATCCACTATTCCTCCTCAACACATGTCCAAACCATCTCAACCTGGCCTCTCTGTCTTTATCTCCAAACTGCTCCACCTTCACTGTCCCTCTGATCTGTTCATTTCTAAACTTGCCCATCCTTGTCACTCCCAACGAAAATCTCAGTATCTTCATCTCCACCACCTCCAGCTCAGCCTCCTGTCTTTTAGACAGAGCCACAGTCTCCAAACCAAACATCATAGCAGGACGCACTACTGTCTGTAAACCTTCCCTTTCACTCTTGCTGCAATCCTTCTGTCACACATCAGCCCTGACACCCGTCTCCACCCACTCCATCCTGCCTGCACCCTCTTCTTCACCTCTTTTCTACACTGTCCATTGCTCTGGATGGTTGACCCAAGATATTCAAAGTCATCCACCTTTACGACCTCTACTCCTTGCATCTTCACCTTTCCACCTGCCTCCCTCTCATTCACACACATGTATTCCGTAGCGGCGCTTCTTGATATTGTTTACATATAACTTCCACTGTGCATAGTACAGTCTTTACAAATGATGTTTGTCAAAGTATTTTCGAGGCCATGTGGTGATCTCCATTACTGTAGCATGAAATACCGAAGATAGCAATTGCTCGTTCAGAAATGTTGATTGTAATTTGTGTCTTAAATGCCCTGTCCTAACTTTTCTGAATGTGCAGCAGGCATGAATTTCTGAAGCATACATTTACTAAAAAACTAAGACATTGATAAATTAAAACAGCCCATGTGCATCCATGAACACTGACTCTGCAGCAGGGCAGCACGTTTTGCCGTCAGGTCAAGTGGAGGAGCCCCCCCATCATGCCCATTTGGGCCCACCGGAGTGACCTAGAGAAGCTTTTCATTCACAGATAAATAAACACCATGGGGACCTTAATACTTTAGTCCTTAGATTCAGTGATTCATATACAGACAGGACCTCCTACAGATGTTGCCAGGTCATCTACAGGATGTCGTGTCTGCATGGAAGATGCAGAATAAGTGTGGGGAATTGTAGGGCACGGCTGCCGCATGACTGATGCTTTAAGTCAGTGGAGCATGTGGACAGAAGACGGAAGTCAGATCCAATGGCCTTGAATGACCAAGTCACTCCAGACTTTGCTCGGTTTGAATGAGCTGCAGCACCGCGGCCTTCACACTTGCATAGTCCCCACTCCGCGGATGTCTGGCGAAACAGTAGGTCGGGTTTTTCTGAATTACTACAATGTTATTGGAGTAAATGTGCTAAAACATTGAGAGTCATTTGTAAACTGCATAATTAACACTGAGAGCATTGTTACTCGTTTCAGATTCACACTCCTAAATGAATAACAAGCAGTTCCACCATAGAAATCCTATGCAGCCTTGATGTTTATTGTCCAACCAGTTCAGCAGCCATTTAGCTCATTGCCTGCTCTCATGGCCTGAAAACAATTATCAACTATCAGAGTCTCTGTTCACAGGGGTGTTTTGTTAACCAGATAATAAGCTAGTAATAAGATAATAAGAGAAGAGGTAAGGAAGAGTCCTCATGGGCAGCCCTCCATTTAGGCTTAGAGGAATGATTTGGTGAAAAACTGTTTAATTTAGAACTGGGAACTAACACTAACAACAACCACTAGAAGTCATCAGTCACCCAAAAAAGGGCATCCTCAAAACCCTCAAACCACTCAAAACCGCATCCACATCTTCATTGAGACCATTCAGACTTTAAAATTTCACTGTGTAGCTGAATGCTGTGGGTTGCGAGACGTTTTAAGACAGATTTGTGCAAAACAAATGAGTGACTACTAACGTATTGGTTGGTGGTTGGTGTAGTGTAGTGGGTAACACCTCTGCCTTCTACGCTGTAGACTAGGGTTCAATCCCCCACCTGGGTAAGCACCCTACACTATACCAATAAGAGTCCTTGGGCAAGATTCCTAACACTGCCTACGCCTACTTGTGTAAAATAATCAAATTGTAAATCGCTCTGGATAAGAGCGTCAGCCAAATGCTGTAAATGTAAAATAAATGTCTTGTGTGAGAATTTGACATTAAACCTGTATTAGTGGTGTGACCATATCTAGCATTTACATCGATCTGCTCATTCCCACCAAAGGTACAAGGAGTTACTGCTTTCAGGTGCAAGTGGGCCAGACATTTTGTTCCAGGAGGAACTTGTTCACCAAACATTTCACTTTCATGGGGTGAAATCGTACACACTGAGCACACACAAAGCAGAAATAAAATGTGGGTTAACTGTGTTTAGAATGTACTTTAGCATTTATCTGACGGCTTTTCTTTATCGGGCTGTTTGCTTCTATTCTTAACCATGTTGGGGCAGTCATGGGCTGGAGGTTAGGGACCCAGCCTCGTGACCGGAAGGTCGCCGGTTTGATCCCCAGAGCCGACAGCGCGTGACTGAGGTGTCCTTGAGCAAGACACCTAACCCCCAACTGCTCCACGGGTGCTGCGGATTGGGCTGCCCACCACTCTGGGCAAGTGTGCTCACTGCCCCCTAGTGTGTGTGCGCTCACTAGCGTGTATGTGGTGTTTCACTTCACGGATGGGTTAAATGTGGAGGTGAAATTTCCCTGTTGTGGGACTAATAAGGGTCACTTAATCTTAATGACGAAAACAGCGTTGACGTCACAACTCAGCCAATTCGTGGTGCACCAAAAAAGTAAGTACGCCCGACTTCATCATCGAGCTTTGAAGGGCGTTCATGCGGTGCCTCCTGATGGAAAACTTATTTTTTATGAAAAAAGCAAGATCATTTGAAAGCATCAGATGATTCAGCCAAGACTGTGTTGAGCACAGGGCAGCAGGTATGAGGGAAGGTGTTTTTTAGATTGGGTCACTGAAATTTTAAGCAGCTTTTACAGAACATGAACGATGACCTCGTGTAAAATTATTTGCCTTATTCCAGTTAAATTTCTGTATAATCAAACATAATGTGGCATACTGCACTATTTTGAGGCGAGAGACAACAACGTATATATGACTGATACATCAGACTGCTGCCGTTCATCATCCCACTGCTCTCTCATTCTGGACACACTTTGATTGTTGACATGTGGTGTGTCACGCCCACAGTCACACTGTGAGTGGGAGAGAACCCATGTTAGCTTATAAAACGTCAGTATTACATTTGATGATTTCTTAAAAGTTTAAAAAGAGCATTAGGCCGTTTTGAGGGTCCGAACCGGCCTCTATCGTTATACTTTCTCTAATTAAACCTCAAACTGGCGTGTTTTCGCAGCATGGCCCCAAGCGCCTGTTATTGCAGGAAGCCATTCAGCTCACTGTAATGAACATTTACATTAAACAGTGCAGCTACTGCAGGTTTTAAATAAAAACAGAAAAATACTAACTTCTCCAAAACAAGCACACACGAGTCTTGGCTGTGCACAAATTACTACAAAGGTCAGATCTCTGCATTAGTTTTGCTGTGTTTGCAGTCCTGAAACCTGGGGTTGCTGCAACCCCCTCAGCACCCCCTACTTCCTGCGTCCAAGCAGGGCAGCCAATCAGGACAGAGGTTTACATATCTCAGCTTTAAAGCCTGTACTGAGGAATAAAGAGGGGATGGAAATTGGTTATGGAAAAAGGGAATTATTACAGTTGTTGGTACCTTTGCTGTGAAAGCTGTGATTTCACGTCCTGTTAAACATTCCCAGCGTTAAAACCTGAACATCAACATGTTATTTAGTCTAATGTTTCACTGGTGACTGAAAAGGACAAATGTTTTCTTACATGACCCTACACGCTCTGATCCTCGTGTAGGAAAATGGAAGATAATACGGCGAGAGAGAGGGGAGGGTGAGAGAGAGAGAGAGATAGAGAGAGAGAGAGAGAGAGAGAGAGAGAGACAGATAGATTACACTAAAAGAGAGAGAGAGAGAGAGAGAGAGAGAGAGAGAGAGGGGGCAGAGAGAGTCCATTCCCTCCATGCTGTAGTAGTCGTCCTTCCACACGAGTGCCACGTGCGAGGACTGTGGCTTACAAACACATGTCACCGACCTATCCTGGGCCGGTCGGACGCTGATTGGTCGGATCAGAGTCAAATGAGCGCGCTCGCCCGCGCAGCGCAGCCAATGGGCGCTCGTCGTGGCTCTCACACAAGCGGGGCACGTGTAGAGACGCACATGCCGTCCCTCGCTGGAAAGTGAAGCGCTTGGAGAAAAAAGGGAAGGAGAGGAGGAAGCTCAAATCAGCACCAGAGAAACAGAAGCGACTGGACTTCGGAGACGGGGCGGTGAGCTCTCCGATCGGTAAAAGCGACAGAGGAGCTGCGACTCGAACGGAGGAAACGACCGCGGAGCTTCAGTTGTTCAGCCGGAGGGTCTTCACCGCGAGAAAAACACAAGGTGAGGAAAACCGCCTCAGCAGCACCACCCCTGGAAAACCACGTTCACCTCCACAGTGACAGCGAGTCTCCGCACCCCACCGGCCGGGCGGGCTAACCTGGTGTCGCCAAGCCTCGTCTGTAAGAGCGCCTGAATCTTAGACAAACACCGCTGGCCGCTCCGAGCCGCCCCACCGCTCTTGCCTCTCGGGCGGTTCACGCACTCGGTCAGTGTGGAGAGGAAGCCGCTTCTTCGCGGCCCGTTTTAGTTCCATGTTTCAGCCGAAGTGTTGTTTGACTGTCGCCTGTGAAATACGGGCACCAACCAACACAAACACGGGGCTGTGGGAGCCAGCCGTGCCTGCTGGGTCGTGCAGCCTGGAGCAGCGAGCTCAGTCGGTCTGTCTGGTCTGGTTAGGTCAGTCTTCCAGAAACAGACGCGCTCCTTATGTTTTTAGCTTTAGCGTGGCTTGTTTCACTCGTGACCGCTGAGTCTGAGCTCTGAGCGGCAGTTTCAGCTCCCTGCTCGGTTTAGAGGTGAAAGCGCTGGTTCAGTAGTTTCCGTCGGGCGGCTCTTCGGGACTGGGCAGTGTGGTTTATGTCGCTGCTGGTGTGACCTTTTGACCCAGTGCGTCTGAGACGAGTTCGCACGCTTACCGCGGTGTTTTGTTGGCTGGTTTACCGCAGCAGGACTGTGATGAACACACAGACACACATGAGAAGCACCCGTGCACGTTTAGGACGTGGCATGCCCCAAACGCTGAACATAGAGAACCATATAACGACTTTAAAGGGCAGAAAAGATTATAAATGTGAATAGAAACGTGCTTTATTAGGTTTAAAGGAACATAAAACAGGAAAAAAATACTCAAAAATGTTTAAAAACAGAGAAAAATCATCTTAACAGGTCACAAACGTGTAATCTAACGTCTAAAGGCCTAGTGAAGAGAAAAGCTTACAGAAAACGAGCAGGCTAAAGGTCTGGAGAGAGTGAGACAGAGAGAGAATGGTGGGGTGAGAGAACCTGCGAGTGTCTCCCCCCTCTAACCAAGACTCGGCCAAAGCAGTTATATGCAAATCATATGTAAATTAGTTTACATATGATTGCTAATTCATCGTTACTAATCAGAACTAATGCAAATTTGGATGAGCTCAGAAACAAACCTGAGCACTGTGTCGTCGGTGAGATTCAGGTAGTGTCTCTCAAGCGCTTCCTAGTGACATCTGCAGTTTCGCTCTCAGCCTTATGGCCTTGCAGATTACCGAATGATCCCATTTCACCCAGTTATTCCACGATGGAAAATCCCAGTTCCACCTCCTGAACCGTAGAACACTGCCAAGTCTGGTGTCATAGATTGGCGATGGGCATAAATACGAAGTGCTGATCTCAAAGCCCTGAAGGTCAGACAACTGTATTCCTTAGTCCTTTTGTGTGGTGTGCACTGTGCTGCTCTTATAAGCTGCCTGAAATATGAGTTTACTGAGAAACATGAGTGCACTTTTCTCATTGTGTCTGAATGGAGTCGCGCAAAGAGAGAAAAAACAGCGTTCAGGTAGCTCTGTCTTCCTGCTAATCCCAGTCTCGGGCGCTTTTGTGCTCCCCTTGTTTTCTAAACTGTGCATTGATGTCCTTTTGCGTTCTCATGGTGTTTCCTCCTTTTTTCCAGGAAAATCTGAACATATTCCTTGTCACTGCTTATGCTATGCTCCACACTCACACTTCTGTTATTCCAGCCTGTTTCCTGTCTAATCTCGCTTCTTTTGCTTGAATCAATATGCCTCTGTCAACATGTGACTAACTCCATCTTATCACCTTTCTATGTGCACTCCTGTGTCTTCAGTGATGCAGTCACTTGGCAGTTCCTCCGAATGGCCATCGAAAGCCGCCCTCTCTTCCACCACACGCTTGGTGTTCAGTGAGAGTGACCAGACGGAGGACGACTCCTCATCCGAGGCCTCTTCAGAGGGAGTGGTTGAGGCTGGTTTGGGCAAGCCCAGCCCTGCACCCTTCACCACAGAGCTCCCACAGAGTCCTGAGCCACGTTCAGGCTGTGGAGATCAGCGAGGTTCCACAGTTGAGAGCGACCAGACGGGGCTCTGCCACAGATCCCCAGCATATGCTGGTCTGACCTCAGTATCGGCTCCTAGGGCTCCGACAGAGGGAGACTTGGCCTTTTCTCGCAAAGTGAGTCATCAAGTCACCCTTCCATTAGTACTGAGCAGTCTTGATATAATTCAATACCAGGGTTTCTTTTGAAGATTATCATGATATTAGGTGATGTTTAAGTTTGCGTTAGTAAAGTTAATGAGCAAGCGCTTCCTGAGTACTGCTGTTCTACTGCTGTTCTACTCTAATATATCTTACAGGTCTGACATAACTTGCTTTGTTTAGAGTATACATGAAAGGGAAATTCCACATGATTCTTCAAACGTTCTGCATAGCCAAGTTGTTGAAATGTAAACAGTCATTCAGAGTGGTTTGTGAAATGATTCATTGTAGAGAAGCCGACTGATTTCTTTACAGTGGTGGTGCTCAGAATCAGTTTGCAGTGTCTACAACACAAATATAGCCATTTTATTTCTGGTCCAAAACCACCCCTATGCCTGTATGTGACTTCTGAGTTTTAATATGTAACGTTGATAATGGTAACGTGGGGGTAAATCTTATAAAATAAGTTTGTTTTGGGGAATATTTTGCTTTACAACACCCTGCTTGTGCCTCCCTGCCACGATTTATTTATTTATTTATTTATTTTAAATTGTCTTTGGCCAAAATGGCATCTCAACTATCATAAAGCAATATCTTTGACATGAGGCCACATAATTATAGCATTTTCAGGTAATAACCATCAGTCAGGGAGCTTAAGTACTTTTGAGGTCTTTTAGATGACCTTGGAAAAATGAGTGGAATTCCCCTTTAACTAGACAAGAAGGCACATTTCTGTGATGGAAATCTACTGTTTATTTATCTTTTATATCACTGTTCTTCTAAAACAATATGAAGCACCAAGCAAATAACATACAGTCGTGGCCAAAAGTTTTAAGAATGGCACAAATTTTGGTTTTCACAAAGTTTGCTGCCTCAGATTTTTTAGAACCTTTTGTCAGATGTTTATATGGTATAATGAAGTACAGTTATAAGCATTTCAAATGTGTTTTAACTTTTTATTGACAAATACATCCAGTTTAAGCAAAGACTTGATATTTACAGTGTTGACCCTTCTTCTTTAAGACTTCTGCAGTTCGCCTCGGCCTGCTGGATATCAGCTTCTGGCCAAAATCTTGAACAATGGTGACCCACTCTTACCTAATCAGTGCTTGGAGTTGATCAGTTTCTGGGTTTTTGTTTGTCCACCCTCTTTTTGAGGCTTGACCACAGGTTCTCAATGGGATTGAGATCTGAGGAGTTTCCTGGTCACGGACCCAAAATGTCCATGTTTTGTTCACCAAGCCACTTTTGCTTTGTGACATGGTGCTCAATCATGCTGGAAAAAGCATTGTTCATCTCCAAATTGCTCCTGGGTCGCTGGGAGAAGCTGCTCTCGGAGGATGTTTTTTTGATATTATTCCTCATTCAGCAAGATCGGGTCATCACCAGTGCAGAGCTTGCTCAGGAATGGCAGAGGGCAGGTGTGGGTGCATCTGAACGTGCAGTGAGATGAAGGCTTTTGGAGGATGGCTTGGTGTCAAAAAGCACAGCAAAGAAGCCATTTCAGAAAAACATCAAGGACAGACTGACATTCTGCAGGAAGTACAGGGATTGGACTGCGGAGGACTGGAGTAAAGTTATTTTCTGTGATGAAGCTCCCTTCAGACTGTTTGGGACATCTGGAAAAATGATTGTCCAGAGAAGAAAAGGTGAGAGCTAACATGAGTCCTGTGTCATGCCAATGGTGAAGCATCCTGAGACCATTCATGTGTGGGGTTGCTTCTCATCCGGGGGAGTAGGAATGCTCAATTTTGCCTAAGAACACTGCCATGAGACACATCCTCCAAGAGCACCTTTTCCCAATGATCCAGGAGCAATTTGGAGATGAACAATGCTTTTTCCAGTATGATTGAGCACCATATCACAAAGCAAAAGTGGCTTGGTGAAGAAAACATTGAAATTTTGGGTCCGTGGCCAGGAAACTCCCAGAATCTCAATCCCGTTGAGAACCTGTGGTCAAGCCTCAAAAACAGGGTGGACAAACAAAAACCCAGAAACTGTGATCAACTCCAAGCACTGATTAGGCAAGAATGGGTCGCCATCATTCAAGATTTTGGCCAGAAGCTGATATCCAGCTGACCGAGGCGAACTGCAGAAGTCTTAAAGAAGAAGGGTCAACACTGTAAATATCAAGTCTTTGCTTAAACTGGATGTATTTGTCAATAAAAAGTTAACCCACGTATGAAATGCCTATAATTGTACTTCATTATACTTTATTATATAAAGGTTCTAAAAAACTGAGGCAGCAAACTTTGTGAAAACCAAAATTTGTGCCATTCTCAAATGTTTTGGCCACGACTGTACATTACAGTTAAGAAAGGTTTTGTTCTTCATCAAAACTGCTAAAGCTATAAATCAATGGGCCTCTTTCACGAAGATCCTGACAATCGCCCATGTTTTCTCATTTGGGATTTGTTCTTAAGAACAGAATCTACACACTTTCAGGAGCACAAAGGTTGTGAACAGTTCTGTCACTGAAAAACACGTCATGAATCTGACAGATTTTTTTGAAGACCTTTCTCAAGAATAAATGTAAGAAAAACTTAGGAAAATATTGGTGAATGAGGCCTGTTCTTATGCGACACCACAACCAGTGCCAAGGAAGACACCACTACTACAAAAATTGTGATCTTCAAAAATAGTTGTTGATGTTCAATATATGTCGATAGCATATGTTTACATTAGAATAATTTCCCACACCTTCCACAAGTCTAAAGTAAAGGTTTGTGCGATTTTGGTGCACACGATAGATTCTGAAAGGCTTTGATCTCTCTCTTAATGGCAGCTCATCATGCTAGTTATCTCTCTTGCTTTCAGTGTGCAGAGCTAAGTGGTTATGTTAGGCCACTCCTGGATCTCCTGAATGGATTGAAAACGGGGAGATATGACAAAGGTAAGTGCCTGTGTTTAACAGGATCTATGGAAATGACAGTGTTGTGAAAAAGTATTTGCTCCTCCTGATATCCTATTATTTAACCTATATGTTACATTGACTGGTTTCAGATTTTCATACAAAATGTAGTGTAAGAGGAAACACAAGGAAATATTAAACATGAAGGGAAACAAAAGTTTTTAAATGATCATTTCACTCATTGAAGAAAAAAGTTTTGAAACACCTGCGTCATGCAAATGAAAAAGTGCCCCAAAACGTAATAACTTGATTGAAAATGTGCCATCTTTAGCAGCAACACCTGCAAACAAATGCTTCCTACAACTGTAGATCTGTCTTTTTCTCATTGGATTTCAAATCAGGACTTTGACTAGGCCACTCCAGAATTTTTTTATTTCACTTCAGTCTTTCGGAGGTGGACTTGCTCTTGTTCTTTTAAATCATTGTCTTGCTGCATAACCCAATTGTGCTTCAGCTGCAGATCACAAACTGAGGACGGGATGTTCTCCTGTAGAATTTTCTGGTACAGAGCAGTAGTCATGGCTCTTTTAGTTATGGCAGGTCATCCAGGCCCAGAATCAGCAAAGCAGCCCCAGAACATCACACTACCACCACCATGTTTAATTGTTGGTGTGGTGTTCTTATTGTAGAATGCGATGTTCGTCTTGGTCAGTAGTTGTTGCCTTACAACTCTCCCATGAATAAAATTTTTGGTCAGTTTCTTTCTAATGGTGACTTTATCTGAGGCAAGTCGGGCTTGAATTTCCATAAATATTCGTCTGGGTTCTTCCCGAACAAGTCACTGCTGTGCTTCAAGTCTGACAAATTTGCCAATACGGAAGAAATCAGGAGGGGACAAATATATTTTCATTGTAAATGAAGCTATTTGAAAAAATTAACTTCTAATTATTTCCTTAGAATGATGACATCCGTCTCATTGACAGGTCTGAGCACATTCCAGCAAAGCGTTGCCATGGACAGATTGCAAAGGATTGCTGGGATTCTGCAAAAACCTCATCTAGGGTATGATTCCTTATTTTTTGCTGCAGCATTTTAGCGAAAATCTTTTAAAGAAAAGAAGCTTCGAACAAGGGTATGGAGTAGCTGTTGTACCTAATCTCCAATCCCCCTTCATACACACACAGGGAGAAGTATCTGCGCACCCTTCTGCAGCTGGAGATGATGTTAAAGGTTTGGTTTCCTCAGGTGGTATCCTGCAACCCAAATTCCACCCCACTGTCCCAAAGCTCCACTGCCAGCACACAACCACGCTGGCATCAGAACCAGCTGCCCGTGAAGGTAAAACATAGTCATAACCATTCAGACACTGGAGATATTGACAATTGAGTGTTAATTCAAAGGTTACAGTTGAGAAGTAACTAGTTTATTCAGTTATATGTGGTTGAGTTTTGATAGGTTTGTACTTTGAGAAGATGCTTTGAATTAATGAAAGTACTTTGCAAATGTTTAGGCATCTGAGAAAAGTACAATTAAAAGGCAGTTGATCTCCCTGATGATGCTACAGCCATTAGTGGACAGGAGTCCAAGAGCGCACAATTGACCTCGCTCTCTGATGGGGGTAGGATGGCCTCCCTCTCCTCTCATGACCCAGCTTGATGCTAGCCAGCGCAGGCAGAACAGCTAACAGAACTGGCAGTTGGCACTTTCCTCGGAGTGTGTTCAGCTGTCCAATGATATTGCATTAGTGGGAGTTTGAAAAGATGCAGTGGTGCTTCACAGGGCTCTCAGGGAGCCTGTGGAGGCAATTTTTCTGGGTGGTAAGTGATTATTTGCTCAGAAAAACACATTACAATAAATACAGATAATTTTAATACAAAAGGAAGGATTTTCTGTATGCCAGTGTGTCTCTCCTCATAGAATCCAGAGTGCTCTTGATGGGATTGAACAAATCCATGTGATGGCTGGGGACATCTAAGGAATCAAGCTTTGTTCTTCAAAATAGTTCACAGGATATCAGCTTCTTTCTTGAAACCAAGACATTAACTGTGTTTGCGTCAAGTTGCATCTTTTGTATTGATTTGTAGTGTTTTTACTGGCGAAAACACATTGCTGAGATAAATGGTTTAAACTATGTACTTGGGTGCCTAAAAACGGTGTGTATTGTATTAGTCTGTGTGCATTTTAGTCTTTACTCTTCAGTTGCTGATTCATTTTCTGTATGTAATATGTTGTGTAGGTGACAGCATGGCCATTTTAATTTAGGTACCCTTAGGTATACTATTGTTGATCATTCATTCACATATATGTTTATAAATAGCTTGATTTAAATTAAAATGCATTTGTAGACTTGCAGTGTTATGCTTCATGTAATCATGGAATAGTGATATTAAATGATAATTAAGATGTACATTACCTTATATGCATTTACCTTGTCTAATAAAACATTTGAAATTGCATGAAAGAGACAGAGACAATTGCATATACTGCACTCAATGCCACTGAAAATACATTTGACCAGACTGCATTTTCATTTCCATAGACTTTCACCTGTTATATTAAGTACACATGAATATAAGGTAACTTACATTTTAATTAGCATTTGATAGCACTATTGCTTAATTAAACGAAGCATAACACTACAATTCTAGAAATGCCTTTTTAGTACATC
Source organism: Pygocentrus nattereri (assembly GCF_015220715.1). NCBI lineage: Eukaryota > Metazoa > Chordata > Actinopteri > Characiformes > Serrasalmidae > Pygocentrus > Pygocentrus nattereri. Next base: position 23,268,802 of record NC_051211.1, read on the forward strand.
TATGGTTGCACAAAGGCCAGCAGTGCAGAAACATCTGGAAAGATGTGCTTTAACATAATGTTTGGATTACAACATGTAATACATGTCATTTTATACTAGACCTATTTGGATGTGAATTGCTTCACTGACGGCAGCCAGTAGATCTCCCATGCTGGACTCACACGGAGAAGAATGTCTAGTTAATGATGTGGTTTTTCAGCTGTCTGCAGGGTAAATGATTTACTTGGACATGCTTGGAATGTAATCTTGGTCTAGAAGGAGTCTGCTTTGACTTTTAGCTGGGATAGGAAAGCTAGTTTGTTTTTCAGCAAAAATGTCTTCTTAGAAAATTGAGGCAGTTTAGGCCGATTTTGTGCACAGCATTATTGCAATTAGGCCACTTCTTGCAAGTGTGCTTAGCTTAGCTTAAACTTACTGAGGCATTGTCTACTCTTGCTCCACATGTATAAAGTCCACACGTTGTCTTCTTACCACATATGTAGTCAGTAAACCAAGACCTGTTTTGTGCAGCTTTAGTTTTACACTGGAGCTAGGAGGCTAATGTAGACCCTGGACATGGACATCCAGCCAAGGGCAGTCCAACCACAAGCTACAAACTGCAGTAACTTACTTTAATATATGCTGCTGGCGCTGGAATTGCCACGGCTGCTGGCACCAGGCTTGCCCTCCAAAGGGTCCCCACCTGCGGGTCCAATTCCATTATGGGTCCTGTTCCATAATTCCTAGCTCAGTTATTCAGGCGTGAAGATGGCGGTCTTTGAACACTGTAGCATTTTCTAAGTAAATGTTCCAGATCCCGGGTATAGACGCCCAGCTAAGGGCATCTGTCAGCCCACTTCCAAGATCCAACTACAAACTTTTTAACTGCAGCAACTTTAATATATGCTTTTGGAGCTGGAATTACTGCGGCTGCTGGCACCAGACTTAAGCTCCAGTGAGTCCTCACTTATGGTTTTAGGAAACGCTCATTCTGATCTTGGGGCCTCTGAAGCTAATGTACACCAATTCACAAATCCATCGTGATTAGTGAAGGTAAATGACATACTTGACACATCTGACATTTAGACTTTAAGATGAATGGGAGGTTGGTTTAATGGACTTGGAGTAGTTTTTTGTTTCTTGTAAAGTTACCATTTTGGAGATGCATTCTTCTGACAACAGTGATTTACTAAGAGATGCTAGGAGAATCTGCAATTACAATGAGAGGCCCTTGCAAGTGAAATACATGAAAAACATTTGGGAAAACAACGGTTTGTCCCGCTCCCGTCCGCAGACCTTTTATAACAGGTTTTCGTCTGTGTTAGTCGCATCTTAAATGCCTGCCAGTCTGACTGTCTGAAGGCTCTGCTGTTTCTGTAGCTTAGAAGAAAGCAGTTTATGGGATTCGTGCGATGGGACGCTTCTATTTAGAAGTCATTTAGAACATCTGTAGCTTCAAGTTCCTTCACCCTCTCAGCTTTGAAGCATTGTAAGATGCTACCTAACAGGCTTTTTTCCTACTTTTTGAGTTTTAGTATCTTTAGACATAGTTCTGTTGTGCTTGTTACGCACTGCCATACCTGCTTAGCTTGTTTTGGTCAAATATCTATATACAAAGCCCCAGAGTCCAAAAGAGCACAATTAGCCCCGCTCTCTGGGTCGGTGGGGTGGTTTATGTACTCTCTTCTGTTGATCAGACTGGTGCTGGCCAGTCATGGGTGTGTGCCATGTCACGTACACACAGTTTTGCAGTTGCGACATTATACCAAACAATATTGTAGGGCAGCTGAATGTAAGTGAGCAGCAGTTTGAAAAGTTATGTTTAGGGTTTCGTGTATTTCTAAGGAAATGAATACCTGCATTGACTATCCCAGATTTTTGTTACTGGATGAATAACACCATAAAACTTATACAGAGGAGATAAATGGGCAACGAAGTTGCATATTACACATTTGGTTATTCTTACAGGCTGTTGTTTTGCAATACAATATTGACCCTTGGTACTTATTTATAGTGATGTTTTGGTTAGTGTTATAAAATGTACATTTACAGCATTTAGCAGACGCTCTTATCCAGAGCGACTTACAAGGAGTGCTTAATGTACTTGTGTACAATATTACACAAGTACAAATTAATGTAACATTATGTACTTGTGTTCTGATAATAAAACACAATTTTCAGTGGCACAGAATGTTTGTATCTGGTTGCAAGCTCACAGTGGCCGATCCAATTTTTCCACAGACTTGCCAACAAGCGGTCCTGTATGCCAAGGCTGTTTAGTTTAAACCAATAAACCCCAATTCCAATGAAGTTGGGACGTTGTGTAAAACATAAATAAAAACAGAAGACGATGATTTGCAAATTCTTTTCAACCTATATTCAATTGAATACACTACAAAGACGAGATATTTAATGTTCAAATTGATAAACTTTATTGTTTTTTGCAAATATTCACTTATTTTGAATTTGATGCCTGCAACACGTTCCAAAGAAGTTGGGACAGGGGCATGTTTACCACTGTTACATCGCCTTTCCTTTTAACAACACTCAATGAGCGTTTGGGAACTGAGGACACTAATTGCTGAAGCTTTGTAGGTGGAATTCTTTCCCATTCTTGCTTGATGTACAACTTCAGTTGCTCAACAGTCCAGTTCCTTCACAGATGTGCAAGTTACCCACGCCATGGGCCCTAACACACCCCCACACCATCAGAGATGCTGGCTTGTGAACTTTGTGCTGATAACAATCCGGACAGTCCTTTTCCTCTTTGGCCCGGAGGACACGACGTCCATGATTTCCAAAAACAATTTGAAATGTGGACTCGTCAGACCACAGGACACTTTTCCACTTTGTGTCAGTCCATCCCAGATGAGCTCGTTGATTGGGTCTTGTTGATATATGGCTTTCGCTTTGCATGGCAGAGTTTTAACTTGCACTTGTAGATGGAGCGACGATCTGTGTTCACTGACAGTGGTTTTCTGAAGTGTTCCTGAGCCCATGTGGGAATATCCGTTACAGAATGATGTCGGTTTTTAATGCAGTGCCGCCTGAGGGATCGAAGGTCACGGGCATTCAATGTTGGGTTTTCTGCCTTGCAGAGATTTCTCATTTGATGATATTATGGACTGTAGATGATGAAATCCCTAAATTCCTTGCAATTGCACGTTGAGAAACGTTGTTCTTAAACTGTTGGACTATTTGAACACGCAGTTGTTCACAAAGTGGTGAACCTCACCCCATCCTTGCTTGTGAACGACTGAGCCATTCAGGAATGCTCCCTTTATACCCAATTATGAAACTCACCTAATTAACCTAATTTCTAATTAACCTGTTCTCCTGTGGAATGTTCCAAACAGGTGTTTTTTGAGCATTCCTCAACTTTCCCAGTCTTTTGTTGCCCCTGTCCCAACTTCTTTGGAACGTGTTGCAGGCATCAAATACAAAATGAGTGAATATTTGCAAAAAACAATAAAGTTCATCCATTTGAACATTAAATATCTCGTCTTTGTAGTGTATTCAATTGAATATCCCAATTTGTCCCAACTTGTGTATTGATTTCTGTTATTGAGTCATAAAATCACCAAATTAATTGTCATTTTTACCTGGTATAATAATATGTGAAAATGTGAATCAGAAATCACAATGCATTTTTGTTTCATGACACATTCCACATGACACAAGTGAAACGTTATTAGGAAAGGTCTCTCCCAGTTCTGCATTTTTTTGCACTATGGTTGGTGGGAGTGGTAAGCGAGAGAAATTAAACCTATTATTGCTTAATGTTGTTCCCCACAAGCTGGAGCACGCTGATATAATCCGACCTCAGAACATGTTTTGCAGACAGCAAAAGTCATTACATTTTGATCAAATATTACAGGAAGGCGAGAATTTTGACTTTTAAATGAAATTATAATCCTGCTTAATATAACCTACTCATAGAGTCTTCTAGGTGTTTATGTGGCATTCGTGCAGAGCTGTGAGTTACGCTGTGAAAGGGAATAAAAATATTAAGATATTAATATTAATAGACTTGATGTTTAGGTCTCAAATGCCAAATCAACATTATTCTGATGAGGATGACTCTTTCAACACTCTTGCAATCATTGGACTCATCTGCTAGAGAAAGGAGTCTGATGTTTTCCTGCATGCAGTTACACATTTCTACCAGAAAGGACTCCAAATCCCCCAAACATGCATAGTATAGCTTTAAATGACGATAATCATCCTTGTAAGTAAACAACCGCACGTCATTACGTAAGATCATACAAACATCGTCAAACCCAGAACATGTTTTTAATGAAGACGAACTAAAGACACTCACCATGTCCCCTAAGGTTAAAGGGTAGGTGCTTTCCATTGTTTAACATTTTTGGCCACATTTCCTCCTGAACCATGCCATCGTTTTTTTTCTTTTTCAGAAACGTCGATTAAGTTGGTCTGACTCAGAGTCTCAAAGCCCGGCCCCACCAAACTGCAAACTCTCTCGAGACAAAGAGCCAGAGCAGAGTCCCAGTCTGACCACCTCTAGCACACACCCAGAAGACACGGTTTCTAGAAGCCGAGGACCAGTGATTTCAGATTCAGAAGGTATTCTTAACCCAGAAACAAGCAGCAGCAGCCAATCAGAGAATGAGTTTTTCCACACGTATGCCTGAGTCAGCTAGAATAGGTAGTATATCCTCACTTGTAATACCTTATACCTCCACAGGTGGGAGCTGCTCAGACACGCAGGATTGTTCCGTTTCTTCCACCACCACTACTTCAGACCCATGCCAGTCAACTGGAAGACAAGAGGCAGCAGTTCCCCTGCACAGCCACGATCAGGTTCAAGGTGTGAATGTGGTGGAGACAAAAAGGAGAGCTGGTAGGAAATCTCTTATGTCAGAAAAGCCAAGCACGTAGCATTAAGCAGATCCTTTTTGATTAAAGGAAGGAATTTTTCAGTCCCCTGATGTTGGGAAACTCGTCACAATTCACAAAGTGAGCTGAAATGACAAATGACACAGTAAAAGGTGTTCAAAGCACCAAGGTCATTATGATCCTACTGTTCTGCCATATGTAGTAGAATAGGATGTTTCTATGAAAGTCCTGAGCTGAACGTCCCTGAAAGGCTGTGATTAATGCCTTTTACGGTTTCCAGGGAAGTGGCTGAACTTCTGTAATTGTACTTCAACATCTTGAGCAGCAAAAGGAGTCGCTGAAACGCATGGAAAAAGATACTGGAACATTCTGCCATTATATGCTTTACATGCTATAGACTTCACCCATTTGCTGCCATGACAAACTGGTCAATCTAAGGAATAGCACAAACCACCTTAACCACCTTCAGCTGGAATTGTAAACCACCACACTGAGTGCAAAACCAAGTGACCGATGAAAGTGTAGATTTTGTTTTTAAAGGAAAAAAACAACTAAAAGTTGATGCAACAGCAGGTTTTTAAAATTGAATTCTGACTTGAAGACACTGGACTCACTGAAAGCCTTAATCCCTAGAGCTAGTACATCGTTGCTGAGCAGATTCCTTCACCATAACTTGATGTGTATTTATTCAGTGGCAAGAACGTCATTTTGGTTATTTTAAAAGGTGTGACAAGTGGCTGTTGTATAATGTTTTAGTGTAATATGAAATACAGAGGACATTGGAGTGAGACAACTTTCATTACCAAATACAGTTAATACAACTTGCACATGTATAGTGTACTGCACATCTTGGTGTTTTTTTTTTTAATAGGAGGGTTCAGTATTTATTTGCTCATTTAAGAAAAGTTCATTGTGTTTTTATTTGCAAAAATTTTAAACCATTGTGCTGGAAAAAGCTAGTTTGTTTAGCTGCCCTGTGCAAACTACAATTTATCTGTATGTATGTGTGTATGTATGTACATTTTTTTTAAATTAGAGCACACATTCAACTTGATACACATTGAACTCTTTTTCTTCATGCAGGACCATGCTAATGGACCGATTTTACGTTTGTAAGCAAGCTCTGGCCAAAGAGCACGGCTTTAAGAATTTCAGTAGGAGTCGAGATCCATCCAGAACTCCACACTGTTTAAATGTGAAACCAGGGGTCTGTCTCATGATGCAAAATTTATGGCTTAGCCAGCTAATTTGCTTAACTTAATCTAACCGTAGATTTTCTGTCTCTGGAGTCACTTTTATAACACTGCTCTCACCATAGCCTGTTATGCTGCACTCCTAACCTGCTCCAGGGCATGTTAAGTTTGGGAGTTCAGGTCATAAACAGCTCTTGGACCAATCAAGGCTGAGCTTCTGACCAATCAGGGACGGCTTTCTGACGGAGTCGGGCCCCTTTGAAACATTTGTGGCATAAATCACGCTGAAAATGTAGGAAGCAAATCATAATACATAGATATCAACAACATAAACCTAATAAGCAAATGTGGGCAGTGGCAACAGTATTGCTTTTTCCTTTTAGAAATAACTTTTACGTCTGCTTGAGATTTATTTTTTCTTCTTTGAGAAACAATCCACTCACCAACATCACGTACATACACGTGCAGGATTAATCCTAGCTTGTGTCTCTAAACGAGGGTTAACAGAAGGTGTTAAAGTGGATTTTTCAAAATGTGTACATATTTTAATTAAGATGTAACTAACATACAAACCCAGTTCCAAAATAGTTGGGACAGTATGTGACATGCCAATGACAACAGAAAGCAGTAATTAGTCAATTCAATTGATATAAAGTTGAAAATGGTACAAAAAATACTTTGTGTATTTACAAAAAAACAACATTCATTATCAAATTTGATGATGGCAACATGTTTTTAAAAAGTTGGAACAGGAGGCTTTTTCTACTTTTGCATCACCTTTTAACAGCACTTAATAATCTTTTGGGGACTGAAGAGACACTGTGTGAAATTGTAATTTCCTTCAGCTGTGCAACCATATGGGGCATTCATTTTGTATTTTGCACACATTTCCAATGGGAGGCGATTCAGGACTGCAGGCAGGCCAGTCTAGCACCTGCACTGATTCCATGATCGGATTGATGATTGCATCTGATTACGCAGCCCTGCTGTTGTAATGTGCAGAATGTGCCATGGTGTTGACATCTTGAAATAAGCATGGACATCCCTGAAAAGACAGCATATGTTGGTCCAGAATGTGCTCAGCATTAATGGTACATTTGCAGATTACCGACTAATACCTTCTACCCATACATGACAGACCCTGACTTTTTAACTCTGTACTGGTAGCAATCTGGATGGTTCTTTCCTTCTTCAGTCTAGAGAACACGACATATTATTTCCATAAACAGTCTGAAAGATTAACTCATCAGATCACAATAGACATTTCCACTGTGCATTTCAGATGAGCTCAAGCCCAGAGAAGTTGGCAGCGTTTCTGGACTCTGTTCACAAATGACTCCTGCTGTACATATTCCAGTTCTAACTTGCATTTGTGGATGCAGCAACAGTCAGTATTTAACCACAATGATTTGTCAAAGTTTTTCCGAGCCTCTATGTTGATATCCATCAAAGAAACATGTTGGTTTTTAAAGCAGTGCCATCTGGGGGATCAAGGGTTCTATACATTCTTACACACTGTGTAAGAGCTTTATCTGAATTCCTCAAATTTTTTAGTGTTATGCACTGAAGAGGTTGAAATACCTAAAATCCTTGTCACTTGCTGAGGAGCGTTCTTGTTAAACTGTTGGGTTTTTTTTTTCTGAGACATTTTAATCAGAATGATGAGCCTTGACACTTTTTTTTTTTCTCTCTCTCTCTTAAAGCACTTTTTCTTTTAAACACAAGCATGACATGTTCTAGATTGTTTTATTTTTTGTCTTAAATCTTCTTAAATTGGCCCTGTCTTAACTTTGTTGGAACGTGTTCCAATCCATATTTCAACTGTACTGTTTTCATTCAAATACAGGTCAAATTTGCATTTCTCATAGTGTCCTAACTTTTTTGGAACTGGGTTTGTAATTTAGGGTGGTTTGATGTGAAATGGTGCATTGTAGAGAAACAGAATGCTGATAGAAACCAGGGGAGTTTTATCTTTTTTGGGCACTATCCTACTGTACAATGGTCCACATGTTTGTCTCCCCCATGAAATTGTTGTCAAACTACAAGTGAAAATCTTATCTCAGAATGACTGTGAAACTTACATCATGTAAGTAGTGGTAAATCTGGGGAAACTGTTTAGCGTTATATAGTGTATGAAAAAAATTCTAGGCAAAACAAACAATTTCTCGGGCATCATGTATTTATCCTTTCATGTAACATCTTTTATGCAAGGGAGTTTTTAGACGCATTAAATGCTTCGGACGTCTGGTTCCTATTACCATGACTGTGAAAAATTCAGTCGGTTTCTCTAGAATGGAGCGTTTCATGCCGAACCACTCTGAATGACTTTGTTTCCGTCTTATTGATTGAATTATACAAAGATTTCAAAAAATTGGTGGCACTGCCCTCAATCAATCCACACATGGCTGCGTTTGTTCTGTGAAGCTGAAACTTGGTCAGGAATATGCTTTGTGAGCTCACGCCCACTCAGGATTAAACATTTAAGGATAAAACTTTACAGTAGGATACATTTTTAACATGTATAGGTAACAGAGGATATGTTACTGGAGAATGTGTCATGTAGATCCTGAACGTTGCCTTTATGTGAGCATTACATTGTTAGTTTGAATGAAACTAAAATAGCACATAAACAGTGCTGGGTGTAGCAATATTAATATTAAGTGACCCTTATTAGTCCCACAATGGGGAAATTTCAGCTCCGCGAAGTGAAACACCACATACACACTAGTGAGCGCACAGACACACTAGGGGGCAATGAGCACACTTGCCCAGAGCGGTGGGCAGCCCTATCCACAGCACCCGGGGAGCAGTTGGGGGTTAGGTGTCTTGCTCAAGGACACCTCAGTCAGCTCTGGGGATCGAACTGGCGACCTTCCGGTCACAGGGCCGGTTCCCTGACCTCCAGCCCTTGAGAATGTGACATTAACAATTTTGGAATGGCCTCTTTGAGGATGAGGGTCTACACAAGTTGGAACGTGTGAGGCATTTAATGCCTCTGCAGGTGGCTTATGGGATTAACTGCTTTGGAGGAGTGTTTATCTGCTACACATTAGTGTGAGGTATTGTGCTAGGCATATATTGCTTCCCTGTTTCTTTCATTTGTTGAAAAATCATTGTACAGTAAATTGTCATGTACAGTACTTTCTCATTGTAATCTTTTATATCTTAATGTTCTGTCTTCCCCTGTAAGTTATTCCTTTCATTGTACTGATATTGTTTTTGATGGTGGTTAAAAGTTTTATGAAAGACTGTTTTCATATGATTAAATGTTTACTTGTTTCTGAGGCTTGTGTGGCGTGCTTCCAATTACAGTGCTGTGATGTCAGTGAACCAGGTCTCTCCTTCCTCTTCTGCAGGATTCTTTTAGAGTTCATGTCCCGTGTTGGTTCCAAAGGTGGGTAGTAAGTAGTTACATTTACTGAAGTAAAATGTTGATGGTTTTGCTCTCGAGTATATTCAAATTATTACTTTTACTTCTACTCAAGTAATGGAATCAGTTTTTTTCTCAGTTGCATTTTAGCCATTCGTGTTAGAGTACTACAAATTCATACTTATGTAAAAGTACAGTTACTGTCGTAATGGTTAATGTGGGGTTCAACTAAATGTATAAATAAGAGCAAATAACTTGTTTACTGCAAAACTACTTGAGTGTATTTTCTACATCTGCAGTCACACTCTGAAAATATTTCTCAGGCTTGGCTACATCATTGGAAACAGTCTGCACAAGTAAAGAAATTTAATAAAAACTAAAGCCAAACATGGTGGTACATAAGACAATAACTGGGACTGATCAGTTTGTTCTGCTGGTGCACATTTATGTGTATTTTTGTGTACTGTGGTAAGGCACAAGGTTTGCATTAAACTACATGCTTTTTGTGGTCAGAGGATTATATAAGGCCTCCCCGTGTATCTGTTTTCAGTAAAGTCATTTAGAATCTCTGAAAGGCTCTACAGGGTTTGTTACACTATAATTAAGTGTACTTTTGGTTTGAAAAAAAAAAAAGAAGAAAAAAGATTAAGAATCAAAATAACTGAAATAATAGTGTCATTTTTTTGTGGTGGGCCTGCTGCTGTCCTTGAACATTAGCTAATAGATGTGGATGTAACCCCTGAGGAGCAGCTGTTAAAGTCGCATGTGTAACATACTGTGAGATTTTCAAGTCACTGGCTTGGCTTTCATGACGGTGGCATGTGGGAGTGAGATAAAAAGCCCCCTAGTGTAATGTGAGAGTCATTACAGTGGTACTAAATGGTAAACGTAATTTAATGTAATTGGTTTTTCTCACCACATTCAGAAAAAAAACCTTTGTTATGCGTGAAATGTTTTTACATATGCTTTTCACACGATGTTTACAAAATGCAAATCCAAGAAGAGAATTGTTATGGCTTAAACATAAACATACGAAGACACGGACAACATGGCGTGACTTGGAAATGCTCTTTCATTTTCAAAAAGGCACTGTAACAGACAGCAAGAAATGCCCAGCTCATCGCCCATCTCGACATGAAACCACTGGACAAACTCGTACCAAAGCCTGCCCTCCACAGATGCATTTGACTACAAATAAACCAACTACACTAGCAGCCACACAACAATACAACAAATATCTCTCTTTTACACTGGGAGGGTGGTGGCTCCTGAGAGCGCTGACAAAGCCCCAAGCTTCTCAGAGCAGCATGTTGCATGGCAGAAATTAAGGATCCCTTAGATGCAAAAAGGCTCTGCAGGATTACAGAAAAAATGAGTGTAATAAACCTGACTTTACATTACTGTTGACACGTAGCTGCATATTGTACTGGTCTAAGCCAACGATCAGAGATTCGAGTCATTATAGCGCAATTCTAATCTCATGCTGGGCATCCTGTTGAGTAACTGTCTTGGAAAGTTAATCAACAGGTGCTTGTTTCAACACAACTACCATCCTCCTGCAACAATTTGTAGACTAAATTTATGAGAACATCTTTGAAATTCACCTTTGGGATTAATTAGAGCGGAGACTGTGAGCCAGGCCTTCTCGACCAACATCAGTGTCTGACCTCACAAATGTGCTTCTGGAAGAATGGTCAACAATTCCCATGAACACACTCCTAACCCTTGTGGAAAGCCTTCCCAGAAGAGTTGAAGCTGTTATAGCTGCAAAGGGTGGGCCGACATCATATCAAACCCTATGGATTAAGAATGGGATGTCGCTCAATTTCATATGCATGTGCAGGCAGACGAGCAAATACTTTCAGCAATATAGTGTATGACCATCAGCTGCTCTCAGGGGGCATAATCCTGCATAGGCTAGCTTCCTTTTTTATGACCGACATCCTTTAATTAAAGAAAAAATATGGCAGTACAAACCAATTACCTTTGAGCTGTGGTATTTCAGTTCTATAAAATGTCAGACATTACAACTGTAATTAGTGCTTTACTGCCTTTTGAAAATGACATTAAAATGTAATAAAATATGACTGAAAGATGAGTTTTAAGTGCAAAGAATAGAAAGTTATGACTACAGCATAGATATATAATTAAGGAAGGAAATTCTGACAGTCAATAATAATAATAATAGTAATAATAATAATAGCTAAATTTATACGAACACCTGTGACGAAGTGAAAACGTGTAATTTCGGTGTCTACTTATTTTCAACTACGCATCACAAACCAGAGAGGGCAGCGTGTTGAATGAGCATCTGCAAACAGGTCCATCTTGGCTCAGCCATGCATGTCTCCTATAATCTGAACTACCTCTGATCTCCAATTTCCCTGAAAAATCGGATGACTGGAACGTGCATTGGCTACTTGATTGCAGTGGCCAGGCAAGTGAAGCGGATGAAGCAAAGCTAACCTGGGAAATATGACCAAGTTGACTGCTGGTGGGTCAGCCAGAGGGATGTCATCGACCATTTGCCTCCTTCATTGTTGATGTGGATTATTGTGGTTACTGTCTGTTTGAGTGAGAACATGTTTGCATGATAGGTTTGACACATTCCAAGGTCAAAAGGAGTCATTTTAACTGAAGCTCGTTGGTATAATCGAAATAGTAATCGCTGGCCCACCTCCTGCTTATGTCCCGCCTGTTCCGGACACCTCGACCTATGAAGGAAGCATCTGTGGTGATCACTACACTGCGTGATGGGTTCATGCCCAGATGTACACCATTGGTTAGAACATCCAGATTTCTCCAGCCTCGTAAACATTCACAGGTAATTCTGAGCAGTGTGTCAGTGTTGAACTGGGTGGAGTCGAAAGGTGTATAATCCATTGGAATGGCCGCAGTAACAGCTGACCAATTGGAATTACTGGCACGGCTGCAGTCAACATAGTGTAGGCTTTCGTTATTTATGGCCGGTGTCAGTCTGGGCAGAATTGCCTGTGCTCTGGAGGGTGTTGGAGAGACCATCATAGTTTCTAAACCCAGGGCCATCCCTGGATCAGGAATCAGCATGGCCCAAACACTCACCTGATGTGATGTTGCAGACCTTGATGGACTTTTACAGACTGATGAAATGCTGGCATGTGAACACTAGTATGTTCAGTGGAATATGCAACTTGTGACAAACCAGCTGTAGCAGAGCGAGAAAGACGAAAAATGAGATGAAAAAAAGACGAAAAATTATACTGGGGGTGGAATTGAGGAGGCACTGGTGAGGTGGCTGTCGGACCTTATCTTGGCTACTTGTGGCATGTGTCAGATGCCGTCCTAAGGCCTCTTTCACTGCAGGGCCGAAAGGTTGGCCAGGTACCAGAAGCAAGGACCTCATGTTAGTGCAGTGTGGTCTGAAAGTGGAGATTGGGCAAACCACACCTGCCTTCACGTACGAGCCAGAAGTCCTAAGAACTCACAAGCACTCACTGTGACAATTAAGTAGACAAAAGCAGTCTTTATAGCAACAGCCACCTATTGGAATAAATAAGCCTTTATAAATGCTTTTATAGCTTTATGTCAGTTGTTATGAACGGCTTGTAAGTAGGCCTTATGAATGTGACCAAAAGTAAAAGGTTTTACTTGTAAAGATATGTATATGCAATGATATATGCTGAAATGGGCAGAAATTTTAATTGCACTGTAATTGAAATTTTTTACTATATTGCCCATGACTACTAAAGTCCAAGTGTCCTGAATAGCTCTGGATCTGCCACTTCGGCTCAGCAAGGGGTCGTTAATGAGTTGATTTGTTGGATCAAGTGTCTTGGGAGCATGTAAGTGTGTTGGGAATATGTAAACAACCCAGAGCCATTACATATTTACTGTCTTTCATTGTAGTGACAGTAATCTGAGCTAACGTTTAAGACAATGTTGCTCCTGTTGGATGGTAGTAATTGCTGACACATGCCCAAATTACCCACTCTGTTCCTCAAACAGCCTCTCTCTCACTACAGTGTCTAAATATAATTGGTTCATTTCTCCTTAAAATTACATTCACACCTTTGTGCCACAGACTCTGTCGGAGCTTAAGCTGAGATTGGTCTTAGTCTAGTCCTTTAGAGAGTTCTGCAGAGATCATTTTCCCCTTACTCTGGAGGAGCTGATGGTAAAGTATGTTTGATGCCTGAATTTTGCTTCTTTAACCAGAGTTTAAGTGCAAAAACTAATGTAGCTAACAAGTAATGAAACCTTATGACCACCAATTACTTTGCATAAATCATCACACATTTGCCTCAAACTTATTTCTATAGATTCTCTATAGAATTATATATATATATATATATATATATATATATATATATATATACACTGTATTCCTTAAATACAGCAAATTGTTGTCAGAAAATGGTGCATTCTGGAAACACATCAAGCTGCTTGTCAAAGAAATTAAAAGTGTAACCTCTGATAGACTTTATGTGGTGTCTGACACTGTATGGCATACTGTTGACAATGAAAATGGACAAAAGTACTTTCTTAAATTCCAAACTATTCCTTCAACCTCGGTTCCTAAGAGCAGAAATAATGAGGTTGGCGCCTCAGTGACTTAAAACACTAATAAAACCTCTAGACTTTTGTCCATCCTGGCCAACTATAACTACACTTTAATATCCCTTAAAATACACTCATTAACAAACTTTGAAATTCTTATTATTGGATTAATGTGTGAATCCATTTAACATTTAATGTTTCAAACATCCTTTCTCATGAATCAGACAATATAGATTAAGAAAATGCACAACTTACCATCCCACTACATTCAAAACTCAGGACTTTCACCTGAACCTGTTCATGTATCTGGAATATTCTCTATTTCTGGAAGATCAAAAGAAGAAGGAAACATTCTCTCCTTATTTTCCCTTTATTTTCTATATATTTTAGTGAAATTGACTATTGAGGCCACTTTGAACCCAGCATTACTCAAATTATAGATTAAAAGTAAAAGATTAATTTTATGTAAAGTGTTAGAATGTCACTAATGTCTTTGTGACTTTAGTGTAGGTGCAGTTAACCACATTTATTTATCAGTATTTGCTAATTTTATGCACAAAACTACACCCAGTCACTCATTTAATCCATCGTCCAACAAACAAAAAAAAAAGATTGTGCTCGAGTTGGGTTAATACATTTGAATAGTTAAGTGTTTTTTTTCTCAGATTAATGTTGAATAAATAATGTAAATAAAGTTACAAGGACTTAGTGGCATCCCAGTCATGTAATCACCCATACAGTTTCCAGAGAAACACTCCAGAGCGAGCTTCACCTTTAGTTCCAGGATGCCTCATTTATGAAAGCCTGTTTCCGCCACCAGAAAAAAATATACAGCCACTTAGTAATTCATAATAATGAGAAGGTTTTCCATAATTTTTACTTGGCATCTCATCATTATGTCTTTAATATCTCATAATAATGAGATCCCATTATTATGGCCTAGTATCTACTACTTTTTGCCTCGTAATAATGACTTACCCATAATTATGACTTAATATCTCATGATAATGAAAGTCTATCTTATATTTATGACCTAGTATCTCATAATTTTGACTGTCATATTAATGAGATCCTATCTAATAACTATGACTTACCAACTATGACTTTCATTATTATGAGTTAAAATCTCATTACTATGAGTTAAAATCGCATTATTACGGGGTAAAATCTCATTATTATGACTTAAAATCGCATTATTATGAGTTAAAATCACATTATTATGAGGTGAAATCTCAGTATTATGACTTAAAATCACATTCTTATGAGTTAAAATCTCATTCTTATGAGTTAAAATCGCATTATTATGAGGTACAATCTCATTATTAAGACTTAAAATCTCATTATTATGAGTTAAAATCTCATTCTTATAAGTTAAAATCGCATTATTATGACTTAAAATCGCATTATTATGAGGTACAATCTCATTATGACTTAAAATCTCATTATTATGAGTTAAACCTCATTATTATAAGTTAAAATCTCATTATTATGAGGTGAAATCTCAGTATTATGACTTAAAATCATATTCTTACGAGTTAAAATCTCACTCTTATGAGTTAAAATCTCATTATTAAGACTTAAAATCTCATTATTATGAAGTAAAATCTCATTCTTATGAGTTAAAATCTCATTATTATGAGCTAAAATCTCATTCTTATGAGTTAAGCCTCATTATTATGAGTTAAAATCTCATTATTATAAGTTAAAATCTCATTATTATGAGTTAAAATCTCATTATTATGAGTTAGCATTTAATCGTTTCGACTTTCTCGTGTTTATGAGAAAATTCTCTCGTTATTACGAGATGGAAAGTCATAACTCCGGACAGTTTTCTCGTGATTATGACTTACTAAGGGCCTGCACACTTCTGTCCGGTGGCGGAAACGGGCTTCTG
Organism: Pygocentrus nattereri; assembly: GCF_015220715.1. Taxonomy (NCBI): domain Eukaryota; kingdom Metazoa; phylum Chordata; class Actinopteri; order Characiformes; family Serrasalmidae; genus Pygocentrus; species Pygocentrus nattereri. The sequence goes on from NC_051211.1 coordinate 23,284,634, forward strand.
TCCTCAGCAGCTCCGCGAACACAAGAGACAGTGGGTGAGCGCAGAGGGCCTGAAAATGGCGGCTGGAGGTGAAGCCGTGAGCGGCAACAGCCGCGGCTCGACCGCTGTTCTGGAGTCGACCTTGGACCGCCGTTTTCAAGGAGTAACAAACACAATGGAGTCCATTCAAGGACTGTCGACCTGGTGTATCGAGAACAAGAAACACCACAGCGTTATCGTGCGCTACTGGATAAAGTGGCTGCGAAAGTGTGAGTACCGACACGGCGCTAACGGCTAACAGCTAACAGCCCGTGCTCAGCTACCGGGAGCTCGGCGGCGCAGCCTGCTAGCGCGCCGCGGGTAGCGCAGTGACTTCATTCGGCCGGGGTCGGTAGATGGGTAACTTAGAGCCGTTAAACTAGCTTAGAGACGTTTTAACGTTGATCCAGCGGGATGTGGGGTGTCTGGCGGGCCGAGAGACTCGTGTAAACTCGTCGGAATAGCGTCCGATCGCAGTCGGACAACTCCGCTTGCGGGTTAGCTTAGCCAGCTGGCTAACGCAGTGAGGCTTCTGCCCGGTTATGCTCGGGGGCTACGCTAGCTCGGCTAGCTCGCCGCGGCTGATGGTTTCAGCCCGCGTGTAGAACCAGTGCGGTTGTCTAGAACGTTCCTTAACATGTTGGGCAGTTTAGCAGTGCCGCATGGGGCAGCTGGCCGGGCCGATGAAGTCTGGAGGAGAGTGCTGTTAGTCGCTGGCTGACGGGAAGCTTCGTTTGTCTCGCAGCCAGCGATGTTTTCTCATGACCGATACTTGATGCTGGCTAATACGGTCGAGTGCGCCTCAGACGTGGCTGAGCAAACTACGCTAAAGCTGCGGGCTGCATTGAGAACACGCAGGCGGACGCTGTAGACCGGCTCTGGTTATTATATGACATTGCTTTTGATTATTTGAAGCTTGGTGAAGTTTTTCTTAAAGGGCAACTCCACAGTTTTTACAATAAAATCTGCATAATTAAACGACTAAGACGTAAACACAGTCGTTCTGGTTTGTTTGGTGTTGAAAGCTCCGTTCTAGAGAAACTTGAAGGCGACTGAAAGCTCCCATACAGATGGTTACTGCATGGGGTTTATGATCGCTCAGCCTGGGGTCTGAAGCTTTGGTTTGTGGCCTAAAACGTATTTTAATCAATTTAATCTAATCCGTTCGTTAAATGTACGCATGAAATGTGTTCTACGGCAAATCGGTCCACAAGCAGGTTTTTTCCTAGGTTTTCCTCTATTGCACCGTCATTAACACTGCATTGAAAACCTCAGAGCACGCGTGTTGGTTTACTGGTAGTTTAGGACGGCGGCTAAGTTTGTGTTGTAGGCATGGTGACTCCTGGTTCCTATCAGCACCACTGTAGAGAAGTCCGAGTCGATACGTTTATCTGCCAATTAACCATTTCGCATCAAACCGCTCTGACTGACTTTGCTTATACCTCATCCGCTGAATTACACAGACTCTAAATGGGCAAGTCCAGAGTTAAAGCACGGCGCAGTTCAGAGGACTCCCCACAAAACCTTTCAGTGTAAAAGTTGGTACAGATCTTTGAGCTCTACCTATTTAGTTTTCAGCAGTTTTCAGTTACGGGGCATTTTATCATTAACTTTTGGTTGCGCTTCGGTTGTACAGGTGTGTGTCATTTGGCTGTTTCCAGATAAATTCCCCTTTCGTGAAGGTTCAACGGACTGCAGGGTAGTTATGTGGGTCTTAGTGCCCTGGAGAGCGTTGTGCAGATGTATTTATGTATATATGTCCTACAGTTAATGAGTTGAAGGAAAATTTTAATGATGATGGTTTGTTATAGTCTGTATTACTGCTCATGCACACAACCATATTTAGGCTTGATGTTGACAAGTTTGTGATTGGCACAAAGGGTTTCCATGGAAAATTGGTCCCTGTGAACTACAGGACAGGTAGCCTTTATCAGACTAGTTCTGCTTTTTACTTGTGAAAGCAGCAGGAAGAGCGGTAATACTAAATCTGGGCTGAACATTCTGAAGGTGGTTTTGAGTTTTTGTTAGTGGTTATTAGGCATTTCTGCACTTAGGATAACTTGGCATTTAGGATGAGTAAGTCCAGAAAATTGTCTTCTTTTACCAGTTTTATCCACAACATCTAACTTTATTTTGCCTTTTTTCTTGTGATTCGCAGGCCTTTTACAGAACGTTATGTATGTGGTGAACTTTTGCAGAGTTGGTATAAGTGTAGCTAATCTTGACCGTGAATGGCAACCGACTTTTCTGTCCATTGGTGTCTCTCTTATTGTAAAGTAGGCCAAGAAAGCTGTTATGTTTGGCTGACTTCGGTAGTGGTTGGAGAACATCGTCTGATATATCATAAGTGGGCTGTTTTCCTACCCTGCTTGTGTTTGATGTGTCATTGTTGAACAGATGTTGTTGCACAGTGACGTACATCATTCACAGAACCTATAAAAATCAAGCAGTGGCAGGTCAGAAAGGGTTGCCTGTTGCTTAACCAGTGAAAAAGAATCCACCTCAACAGAAAGTGGGAGTGTTCGGCAAACTTTTACTAGGGTTTAGTTCATTAGCTCATGTAGTTGGTGCCTTACCCTTGCAAGTGTTTTACACATACTTTTAGAGGTGACCAAAAACAGAACGAAATTTTGAAACTTGTGCCTGTGGCTGCTTCTGCTGCTTGCTGGGCATGCCCAGAATAAAACGGCACATTGATAACACAGGACTGGAATGCAAGCGGCAGTGGTATGGATGTGTAGTTTCCATATTTGGTTTAAAATGTGCTTCACTTAAATGTGCTGGCATTGGAAAACAAAGGGAGTATTTGCGGCTGTGGCAGAGACTTTGTACCAGTCCACTAAGGCTGTGTTAAAATGTTGATACGGCACTATATCAGGGATAAGCCTGATGCAATTCAGTCATTGCTGCATCAATGATTGAAACCACTACTGTGTTCATGTCTGAGAGTGCGATGCTTACTCCATCCAGCTTGGGGCAAACGTGCTGGGGTTAAACTCTTTTATTATTTGTATATAACGCTATAAATGGTTCACTCCAGTCCCTTGGTACGGTATCCAGTAGCCAAAAAAAAAAACCCAACAGACGAGACACAAACAGTGCATCAGTACAGGTCTGCTAATATAGGAAAGCCGTCTGCTGATTTACTGTCACACCAGACAGCGTGTCCTTACAATGAAGCCAGTACAAAGTAATGCATATAAATCCTTCTGTGTTGACTGTTAGGGTGAACCTTTTATATTGAAGGCGTGCACAGGGCAGCAGCAGCATGCACAAAGTTTAGTTTCACTTTGTTTTTTTTATCTACTGCTACAGAAGTCTGTGTTAAAATCTGAGTTCAGTGGAACTTGGGTTGTTGGTTGGGCAGTGTCCTCCTAAATGACCATCTGACGCCAGGCTTGGAGTGACATTAGTTGTTCATTTGTGTGTATGTGAATGAAGTGAGCATCTTTCACTGTTATGGCATCTTTGATGTTGGTCATATATGAGAGCTAGTTTCACTTTGATATGTGCCCATGAAATGATGGCTGCTTCTGTTATTACAGGAGCAAAGATCACTCCTCTGCTTCTGTCTTCTGACCAGCATGTCTGAGCAAATCACACCTTTAATATTGTTCTTAGATGCTCCCCAACACTGTTAATTCATCTTTCTGTGTTAACTGTAAACCTAATTAAAATGTTTTAATTTTCATTCTTCCTGTGCTTATTTGTTTGTTCATCATTTCTGTTCTGTTTTTAGAACACATTGTAAGGTAAACATTGACCAAAAATGTGCTTTGTATATCTAATGTGTTTTATAATTGCATCATATTATATGAAGCTTGTATGGTGATGGGTGTTTGCTGTGGTGGTCGGTGCAGCCCTAGTCCCAGGCCTGTGTCTGCAAAGGAACGTTAGTGAATGTGTCATTACCTAAATTGTTTACAGCCAGTTATTAATTTCATCACCTGAAGTCAAACTTTTTTCCTGTCATTCTACAGGTAGTACGCTTAAGTTAGGCTGCCACTTATGGGCTCTCCCCCCCCCCCATACTTAAGGAAAAGCATGAAAACTCATTTCCTCAGGACATGACAGAACATTATATATATTATATACCACTGGCTTAGAAAGTGATGTAAATTAAAGATTCCCAAAACTAAAATCTCTTGTATTATGTAGATAAATCATAAATAAAGCACAGTATGGTCTAGCACATTGGAGCAAGTGCCCTAAAACAGGCTTCCTTAGTAGAGCGTAAGAGAGAAGATAGGCCCTTTTGTAGGGAGTGAGTGAACTTGTGTACTGCTCAAGGCCAAACGGCCAGAGTGGAAAAGTACTAGCGAGCGTTAGGAGGTACCTGGCACAAAGGTTTTTAAAAAAAAAAAAAAAAATCAAGCTAGGCCTGGAAATAATGGTTTCCACAAAAACCCCATATGATGGATATGTGGAGGACAATTTGGATATAAGGGTAGTGTCAGGACAATGGGAGACATCAAAAAAGAGGTGGGGCGTGATCACCCCACCTGCACTAAGAGTATAAAATATGTGAATATTCCCTGTATGAATGAGTGTGTGTCCGAAGACCGTTGGAAGAACATTCTCCATGCTTAAAGAAAGAATAAAGGACCTGCGCTTCTGAACCTTGAAGAGTCTTCTTGTATTTCTTAGCTCGTTCGATTCTTTTATTTTCTTTCAACAAATTATTGAATTTGTTTTATTTTACAAACCAGAAATAATACGTAGGCTTGGTGGTCAAACAAGTGTCGAGGAACGACAAAAGTGTGTGTGTGTGTGTGTGTGTGTGTGTATTATATACCATTATACAGAACATTATATACCAGTATGCCAATTTGCATAGGACTGATATAATCTGGGGTCATGCAGGGGTAAACAGATATAACTGGGTGACTGGACATTAGGCAATGTAATTCAACATCAGCGCATGTGTTCCTCCCCTTCAAGCAGCAGTGACAGTAGTGTACTGTCTGCACAGTCTAACCTTCTAACCTTTTAAAGCTGCTCGTATTGTTGAGCTGCTGCTAATAACAGTAGACAGAACAACAGTGAAGCCGTGCGTGTGAGGAAACAGTTTTGTGCAATTTGCATACAAAGTGTAATGTTGGACAAAGTAACAGCAGTCTGATTAATCCTAAAGGAGCAGAGATGAAGCGAGGTTATCTGTTAATACCAAGTTTTGATGAGCTGAGCTTTGTGAAGACAGGGAACATAAAGATTACTCTGATGCTGTCGTTTTATTTGCTTCTGCAACACATCAATCTACTTAGTACTATGGCTAAATAGTCTAGTTGGGATAGTTCTGTGAACTACATTAAGGATTTAGTTTAACTCTTGCTATATCCTTTTGTAAGTGGTACTTGTGTTACCAGTTAAAATGAAGTTGATGAGCCAGCATCAACTCCAGAAAACACTCAGATGTGCATCTTTAAGTTGGGTTGCCACAGCAGGTGTGCTCTCAGAAATGTGCTATCAGAAATTATTGAAACATTTTAACCGAAAGCATTGGTACAGCACTTCTGTGTTTGTTGGTAAATCGTTTATGTTTGTATTTGTTGCATATTGTGACTGCACTGCAACTTGACCGATATGGTGAAAAGCAGATGTAGCTCTGGTGGTAAATGGTACGACCATTGTCTTTGTGCTGGAATGCAGTTGCTCTCATGTTGTTGCTGTTGCACAGAAACCTCTCTGGGTTTGTTGCTCTTTACTATTTGGCTTAAGTTGATAACTGTATGCTTCCTTTTGCATGGTGTGTTACGATGAATGGACCAACAGAAATGTCCATTACACGTTAATGTTTTTTCCTTCTTCTGTGAAGTGGCTCTTTTGGAAATACAAAGTTTGAAATGTTTTTCCTCAACAGTGATGCTGGTAGGCATTATATTTGAGCAGTATATAGCAGAGTTTTAAAAGGTTATCATCAAATACCTGATGGCTGCTAACTTGGCAAATTTAGCAAGTCTCTACTGTGGCCTCATGTCCACTGCAGGGCTGGATGGTTCTGAGCATGCAGGGTAACCAGTGGCTTTTTACACAGACATGGTTTTACATGCAGAGCATAAAAGCCTAACTGTACTCAGGCGACCGAAACATGCGGTGAGATGACATAATAACGTAGCTATTTGCTGGTTGGCTGTACATTTATGTCTGTGTACTGCCACCCAGATCCAGCTGTGCAATTTTAAACCTGAAAATAATAAAGTAAGTTCAGTTTACTCACATGGATGCAAAATGACTGAAAGCAGTGCATGAGTTTACACGCTTTACTGAAGCAGGTTTAGATGATAATGACTAAAATCTGGGGAAAGGACGTCGAGTGGATGGTGTTGGAGGGACAGAAAGCTGAGATTAAACCTCTTCTGTGGTGTTTGGAGCTGTAGCGTCCTAGCTGTGCTAATGTTGGCTGGCTCATCTCTCCTTAGCTTAGCTAAAGGGATCCAGACAGCCCACTATGAGTTCAGTTTGACTTACCGGTGCTCTGCTGTCGATGATGGGGGGGAAAAAAATCACTGTGTGGTGCCTCTCACACTTGTACAGACTCAGGTCCCGCTGACTGATGCTTAAAAAAGCAGCCATTTAGAGGTTAAAGACTAAGAGCACAAATTGGAATGACTTGTGTTGAAGCGACAAAAATATGACGTAGACTTGTTCTGTGGTGGTTTAAGCTGTACTCTGCTGGGAGACACCAATGCTAGCGTAGTTAGTCGGCTACAGGTGAAACCCCCTGCAATACAGGCTCAGTTTAAGTTACTGATGTTCAAATAGCACCCATTCAGAAGATAAAGAATTTCAGAGGAAACAGAGACTCGTGTTGAAGTGACCGCACGGAATCAAACGTGCTTTGTGGTGGTGTGGAAAGGAAACGTTCTCATCAGTCTAACGCCTAGATAGTCGAGATTTCTTGCTTAGCTGTACTCATTGGTTCTGTCAAGCCCTGGGCTGTACCTCTGCCGTCTCCACCAGTTTACAGCTCTTAGGTTTAAAACAGAAATCATTAAAAAACGAAGTCCTTGTTTGTCTAACATGCCGCCAAAGCACCATCAGGATCAGGTCCTTCATATTATACTTAACGTCCCCATCATAGCTGACTTGGCTATTGCTGAGCGTCTGTGGCCGACTGTATGTCTGTGGCGTGTTCTGCACTGTTGGATGTCTGTCAGTAATGTTTCGGCTGATTGAACATGCTGAACCTGAGCTGCCGGTTGAAATGTGAAAATTTTCTTATCAGCTTAGCAAATGAGCCCATAAGTAAAACAAGTGAGTAAAGCAGTTTTAAGAGGGCACAAAGAGGTTTTCAATGTGAGTGCAAGTTGCAAGGTTTTATTACTATTATAAGCATTTAAATAACTTGTCTCAACAAATAGTATTTGAATAACCTGTTCACAAGATATTTTGTATAGTTATGAGCAAAGTTGGACACAAGAAAACCCTTAATATGCTTTTAATGATAACACTAACATAAACCACGGAAAACATTTGGAGCTGGGAAGAAATTGAACTATGATCATCTTTAATTTGTTGTGCAAAGGGCTGGTTATAAAATTTGAGTTTGAATACTGTACCAAGGCTCAAGCACATTTAACAGCAACTGAAATATGATATTTTGCACAGTATGGTTCAGGCTCTTACCCGGTATTGTGAAGATATATGACTAAGACTATGTGCCACTTCTTAGCTCAGCCCTGTGTGCGTTACATGATGAGAATAGTGTCGCCTGTTTTCTTACCAGAAGGAATGGAAGAGTGTGCCCTTACTTACTTTAACCTCTTTACGTGCCTTGGCCCGCCGGCGGGCTAGAAATGTCATAATTAATGTTTGCCAGTGTTTATGAATAATTATAGGGTCAATATAGACACCCAATATGTCATATGAAAGCTTAGAACCTCTGCTTGCCAGCTATCTAGCCAGTTTAGCTGTATTTCCTTTCAGAAAATAACCATTTTGGGAGAAATATACCTTGTTAGCAAAAGTTTTATTTAAAAATAAGCTTAATATTTTTTATATTTGCGGTTTTTATAAATCCATATTTGATCCAATGTGGGCATGTTATACATCATTCAACCCGGCTGGCTCTCCGGATTACGACGCGATGATCCGTTTTACTGTACGACGTAGGGTTTCCAAATTAGAGCCAAAAGAGTGTGGCATTTCAAACAGGAGATTTTTTCCCCCGAAAACTCAGCCTTGGTGCGTAATGACCCCTGCTGCTCGCCGAAACGCGTCACACGCAAACAGCTCACAGCTTCGCTTACCTCTCCTTGTTGGCTTCAAAATGACACCACACCCGTGTACTTCCGATAACGCATTCGGTAGTAATCCTCTTTTTTGTGCACAGAGTGCTTGAAAAAAACAGAAGGCAAAAATCTTTTATGTCTAATTTAAACCCAAATTAAAATATGTTCTCCTTGGGCTATCACTTTCAAACACACATGTTCGTAAAGCTGAGATTCTCCCCTTTCCAACGACACGTCAATCAAACCTGTCGACCAACCAGGTGTCACGTTAGGCGGGCGCACAACAGGGGAGGTGGGATATAAACAGGAAGATTAGCCATGGATAGCACGCCAAGAGTGCAGCAGGCACGGAGAACGCCATAGAGAATGCCACGGTAAACACAGCTGAGCATAATTATTTGGCTTTTATAATACAGTTGAAATTGTTGTTATAACAAAATTTTGTCAAATAATGTAAAGAAATACACCATAGGATGTTGCCATCAAGAGTAGGTAATACATAAACACTTTTTTTTTCCTGCAAAAATAGTTAGAAAATTAGTTTTTTTCAATTTGGAGAGGTTGTGGACCTTTGGAGACTTCAAAGGGACACTTGGAGAAACTTATGTACACTATCTACTCTAGAGTGAATAACAGGTGAAAAACCTGGACCATTCTACAGAGTATAGAGCAGTGTGTTTTGGTTCAAGACTGTTGTTTGGATATCATGGAAGAGCAAAAATGATATCTTGATATACTTTGAACATGGAGCACATACATTAAATAAGTATGAAAAAACTAACTATTGCTATTTTGTCACATTTTAATTATTTTTTTGCTTTTAAATGATCATTTATATTTATTAAACCTCACCCATGTTAAAAAGTAATTGCCCCAGTCTAATACTAGTTGTGCCACTCTTGGCAGTAACAACTGCAGTCAAACATTTGCAGTAACTTGTGATGAGTCTTTTACATCACAGTGAAGGACACAGTGTGTCTCTTTTTTGCTGAATTGTTTTAGTTCACCTACTTTGGAGGGTTTTCAAGCATGAACTGCCTGTTTGAGGTCTTGCCACAGGATCTTAATAGGACCTCCTGTGACCTCCTGGATGAGTTGTTGATGTGCTTTTAGTGAAATTTTGGTAGGGTAGCCACCCCTGAGAAGGTTTACCACTGTTTCAGGTTTCTCCACTTGTGGATAATGGCTCTCACTGTGGAGTCTGTAACCCTTTCCAGACTGGCAGACTTCAGCGACTTTGTTTTGCATCTGTATTCGAATCCCTTTGGAACGTGCTGCTTTTTGAGACCTTCTAGTCTGCTTCACACTGCCAGACAGGGTCTACTGAAGTCATGCTTAGACTCAACAGGTCTGGCAGTAATCATGTCTGGGTGTGGCAGTGAAATTGACCCCAACAGTCAATTCTGGCTGATTTAGTACCTAAGAGGGCGGTTACTTTTTCACATAGGGCCAGGCAGGCCTGGGCAGCATTTTTCCTTCAGTAAACGAAATCATTTAAAAACAGCATTTTGTGTTTACTTGGGTTATTTCGGTCTAATATTAAAAGAAGTTTGATGATCTGAAACATTCCAGTGCGACAAACATGCAAAATTGGAAGAAATTAAGGGGCAAATGCTTTTTTTTTTTTTTACAGCATTAATTCTGACTAATCAATGTAAATGCTGTGTATTTGTTCTGAGGGGTTTTGTTTAAGTTTTTTATTCGCTTGATGAAGTTTCCTTTAGAGATGATCGTGACTGGCTGAAAAGTGTGTTGATTATTTTGCAAACAGTCAATTGTGGCGTTTTTCTTTGATCAACTGTTTAGCTGATGATGACTTAAATATTCAAATCCTGTTGTTGGTTTTGCTTCATTTGGTGTATTTAGAAAAATTGCATTCATTATTTTGATTTGGTGCAGATGTTTGGTTAATCTTTATGGAAAGAGCACAGTAATGAAGTTGAGCCAGAATGACCAGGAACCTCGGAAGCAGTGCAGAAATGGAGACTTTCTCTCTAAATGTGGTCGACTGTCCTCTAATCAGGTGATGGTGAACTGAGTGTGATCAGCCGTGCCATGAAGCAGACAAAATTAGCAGTTTTCCGCCTAATGGAGTGGAGCTGTCCACGGAGTCTCAGAAGGCTTCACATAAATTGGTACTTTGTGTTACAGCTCTTTAAAGATGGGGTGAAAGTCAGTGCGAAATGATGTCTCTACTCTTGTGTCCTCAAAACCCATTGAGCTTCCTCCTCTGTATTTTCAGCCTGTGTTTGTTTCTTTTGGTGCTTCAAAAAAAGCAAAGGTGCCACAAGACAGTGTAACTGGTCTAAAGGTCTGCACAAGCACAGTGGCCAGAAACTTTGTGCTATTGAGCAAAAACTACAAACCGTTTTTTATATATATATATATATATATATATATATATATATATATATATATATATATATATATATATATATATATATATATATATATATATATATTCTCTTTTCTTTTCAGATTTTACCAGTTTTTGGTGTTGTTTTTGAAATGGTCACCTGACCTTCAGTTTTAAGTATTTAGGTCTATCCCCATTCAAATAGATAGGAGCCTGGACTTGTATGGCTGGAAATAACTGCCCTGTGCTGTTGCAGAAGTGGCCACCGGCTGAGCAGACTCCTACAAGTGCTTTGGTGATGCTCACTTATAGTGCCTGGAATACCTGGAACTGTCATGTGCGCACTGTGCTATTTTAAATGTATTGACCCTCTTCAGAGTATATCAGTGTTCAAAATATTGATATGCCAATATACCATGGCTAAACTTGGCTGGGTGCTGTCAGCTGGTTTGTGTATAATGCATCTCTGTCAATGTTTAGCTCAGAATTTGTTTTAAAAACTAAAGAATAAATAAGTAAATAAATAAATAAATAAGGTTGTTGAGAATGGTGATGACATTTTTGTTGGCCATTTAAGTTAAAATACAGTATTGTTTATAGCTGAATCAAGTCATGACTGGTCACGCCTATATATGACTGTGTTGATAAGTTCACTATGACGCAGGGCAGGTTTGAATGAAGGTGAGGGTGAGATTTATAACGTACCATACATGGCAAGCAGGGCTGGGAGGGTTACTTTAAAAATGTATTTTGGTACAGATTTGGATCACTGATTACCTGTTAATTGTAACGAGGGCCATCGCGATCATGAAGTTGTAGCTCACAAATAAGTGGCATATAAATAATTGCAAGTTACCCTTTGTCTTTTTTTTTTCTCATTGATTTCAGCTTCAATTACAAGCCTAAAGTGGTCAGATTGGCTGATTAGCCATCTTCCTTCCTAGCTATGTTTGATTATTAGCTGATACTGGCACAAAGGTCTACAGTTACACAGATTCATGCAGAGTCAAGCAAAGCAACACGAGTCAAAAAAGCAAAAAAACACGTGTAGGTGTAGCATTGGCTCCATATCTAGCAAGTACAGCAGTGTATTTCAGCGTTGACCTGTAAAGTCTGGAACATCAAGTTAAAAATGAGAATATTAACAGAATAGTTACTTCATGTATTCCATCATTACCAAACACTCATAGCCCGTTTGTGCTTTGTTAGTCAGAGGTTTTCCTTTTTTGTTATTTGCATGATGGATTGCACTGGAGAAGAAGGCGTGGCGCTCTGGGATTTTCTGCATCACCCACTCTGGAGAAACTAATGACCAATTAAAGCTAGTTTATGTCCTGCTGTGTGTGTGGGTGTGTGTGTGTGTGTGTGTGTGTGTGTGTGTGTGTGTGTGTGTGTGTGTGTGTGTGTGTGTGTGTGTGTGTGTGTGAGCGCCATCACTGAAGTCTCTTTAATAACTGTTAAGGCATATAAACTTTAAATCAGCGACAGGGTGATCATGTTTCATGACGTTTTTTTTAAACACTCAAACTGCTTGGTATCTGAACGTGCACTGAACTCTATGTCTGCTGATGCCGTTTGCATTAGGGATTCATACAGGTACTCAAATAATCGAGGGGTCGGTACTAAAATGGCTTCCACTATTCATGAAGGAAATACGAAGAAAACATACAGACCAACAGTTTAGTAAAATGTGGTGAGTAGAGGGGAAACGATATGAAAATGTAATAACATGATTATAGTATGCGAGATGATCATGGTTATGAGTGTTATTGCAGTTCTGTTAGAGTGTGCAGTAACATTAAAGGTGTCGCTATGAAAGGTTCCAACAGTTTTCTTCTGCAGACAGGGTGGCGATCTTCCACCAAACATTCTGCACATGCAGGCCTGTGTCAGGAAGGCTGTTGTTGACTTTGGTTGATGTTCTGCAGTATTTAATGTGAGTTTTTCAAAGTGTGGTAATGTACCAGGGTTTTAGGCCCAATCCCATTTCTTCTTTTTACTCCTACCCTGTTTCTAGTGTCACCTTAACCCCTTGGAGTTACAAGGGGTAGTGGTTGAAATCATTTATTGGTTGAATCAATTATTCATTATCGCCCACCGCTGATTCGTTGGTGATGCGACTGAAGTCAGCTGTTCACCAGCTTCTTGTTAGAATTTTCCCATTCCACCTTAAATGGAGCAGCAGTTACATTCTGGCACTTTAGGCGTCAGAACAGCTGGACTATTTAACGTAGAATGGGAAATTCTATGCTTGTTATGAAGAAAAGGACCATAATACATTAAAATGACGTTCAGCTAAGATGATGCAAAGATTTTCATCATTTTTTTTAACTGAGAAAAAACTTGTTTGTTAAGGACGTGACTGAGAATGCAGAGACTGTACTGCCTGGTGGGCCTTTAGCACTATCTACTCTGTAAATAACTGACTGCAGGGGTGGAAAGAGTACTGAAAATGGCTACTTCAGTAAAAGTGCTGTTGTTGTAGTGATGATTTACTTGAGTGCAGGTAAAGGTATTAGTAATTTCTTTGAGTAAATAAGTAGCAGAAAAGTAGAAAACCACTTGAGTAATTGTGACTTTTTTGAAGTCGTTTGAGAGTTGACTTAACTACATCAACGGAAATAATCTATACAGACAAAGGCAAAACGTTTCGGGAGAGAAACACTTTTGAGTCCTGGGACTGATCACGGTCTGCCCTGGTGGGGCACATTTACACATTTATTTAGTGAACTGTACAAGGAACAAGGTTTATGTTAAACTGCATGCATGTCATGGTCAGTTGATCATATGGGGCTTCCTTGTCTGTTTCCAAATCCCTGAAAGACTTTTTTCAAATTTAATTTCCATATGCATTAAAAGAAGTTGTGTGTTTGAGTCAAAATTATGAGTAGATTACAGTTAAAGTAGTTTTACTGACAGCCCTGTAGCACATCAGCTCCTTAAACGTTGGCTTATATTGTCCCCTTTAAACAGTAAACATTACATTCACAGCCTTCAAACTGTATAAATTAACTGACACCTATATAACACATTTCTACCCTTCAGATCATTAGTTATAACACCAGTTTATCCAGTGGTGATTTTCTTTGTGAGATTTCTCTGGTAACCATATTGATTGCTTCATATAGAATAAGAAGTGGATTTTTCCTTTATTTGACAGTTAAAATTAAACAGCTGAACAGTTAAATACAAACACAAAGGCAGAGAGAAAGAGTAAGGAGGTCAAGTCTGATGATGTTTTATCACCAAGTGAAAAAATATACAGCCAGAACTGCAGGTTTTTTTCACAATCAGACTGAAAAGTCGTCTCAGTGTTCTAGGCAAACTCCATCTGATGTCCTGGTGTCTCTGACGGCTCTTTATTAATGGGAGGTGAGCACTGCTTAGTCTGTGTACAGCATGCATGTGACAAAAGAACTACCACCTGCAGTCTGATCAGATTAGGCCAGTAAGCTTAAAAAAAACAATGCCACAAAACGATTGTGCAGAGTTTATGAGGAACAGTATCGGACAAGATTTCCTGCATCACAGCCGTATGTGGCCATGAGTCTTCAAAACAGTGACTAAATATAATATAACTAGATCAACTGCAGGCTATGGGTTGACACCTGTTAACTAAAGTAGCTGACAGGCAGTTGTCATAAAATATTCGCAATAGATTTTAAATTGAATAAGTAGATAAACAGTAAAAGTTGATGGTAAACTCAGGCCCTGTTCAGCTAGGATTACCTGGCTAGGCAGCTGCTGTGTAACTGGTTGTGTACTCAAGCTCATTGTCACCAGTGTAGTTTAGTTGGTGGTCGTAGTGCAGTGTTTCCTTAAATAGTTGGGCAGCCCGGTTAGACTCGCCTTGCTGCCCAGCTAGGAGAAGAGAAAAGTATAGCTGTGGTGTGAGTACGTACTCACTCTGGTGTAGTAAGTGGCTATTTTTCTTTAAGGGACAGGTGTCAAACTGTATTTCTTCCAGGCAATGGCTCTGCACGCATTAGTGTTTTCAAACTCTTTGAATTCAACTCCAGAAGGCCTTGTGCATTAGCTGATGAGCAGAATCTGCTGTGTTTACTGAGGCAGAATGCTGAAGTCTGCAGAGCTCTGGTCTGGAATGAACCCAGTTCGACACCCCTGCCATAAGGTAATGCTGTGTTGGGCTGCTGATGAAATGAGAATCGTGCACTCCGTTTTGGTCTCTGAGTCTTAAAGTAAAAATGCTTCGGCTTGTTTGTTTGCTTGTTTTTGTTTAACATCCGTCTTGGCAAACAGCTGATGGGCTTCTCCAATATTATTCCGAGATGGGTTGAAATATTTACCTAAAGGAGCACGGGAAAATTGTAGCACATGAAATAAAAAATTGTGGGAAAGTGAATGTAACCAAACAAAGGCTACTTACAAAGTCAAGGGTTCTACGTTAAACACTGTTATATAGTAATGTTGTGGATCTGCGTGATTTCTATAAAGAATATTTTTATGAACTGTCTAGAATGCACCAGGGCGCACGCTATTTTTTTATTTGTATATTTTAATTGTGTAGTTTTCTTGGCTGTAGGGAAGTGCAGTGCTGTGGTACAGATTCTCAGCACACAGTGAAACCATAGATGGTTTATTTTTATTGCTTATTTGCTTTGGCTATTGTAATATTGCTCATGATTTATGCTATGAAATGGTGACTGCGCAAAAGGGGTTAAACCTCATCCTCTCAATATCATGACATAGAGCAGTGGATCCCAAACCTGGTGCTGGAGGTCCTTACCCTGAATTTTTTTTTGTGTTCTTCTGCCGAAACACACCCATTTCAGTACAGGAAGGGTTTGTTAATCAGTGAGTTAGTTGGATCAGGTGAACTGGGAGCAGGGCAAACACTAAAATGTACAGCAGGTCCTTCAGGACCACTGTTCTAGAGAGCCAAAGGTCCTCCTGGTGTAACAAAAATGGTTGATGAAAAAGTTGTCAAAGTGTAGATGTGCAATGTACATTTGAATATTCTTGCCTAAAAATGTTGACCTTGTGATGTAGCCTGTGAAAAATGTTGTATTTAGTTAGGCTAGAGAAGGTAGCTGATTTAAAAAGACTGCTCAGATTCAGCTGCATCCAAGGACAACCATTTGGTTTGGTTCTGAGAATAATTCATGGCATGTTTCCTTAATAATCAGTATTAGCACAGCATGTATTGCAGTGAGTGTACAGAGAAGTCTGCGTCAGCTGGAGAGAGTAAAAATGCTTGTGTTTGTTTAGAAACTTATAAACTAACTTGTTTAGTTAGCACAACCTGCCTTTTGCTGCTATAGAAAGTTCTGAAGTCAGAACTTGTTCAGGCTTGATATAGAATATAGACTACTCAATAAGTATCTTATAGACAAAAAAAAAACAGCATAGTCATGTTTTTTTTGTTTTGTTTTTTTTCTATAAATATACTGAAAATATCTACCATTTTTCCAATATGTTCATACAACTTTAATGGAATTATATTAACTTCTCTGTAACATGTATATAAAATATATAATATTAACTGAATTTCTATTTCCTTTTCAGCGGAAGCATCTCACAGACTCAATCTCTTCTACCTGGCTAATGATGTCATTCAAAATTGCAAGAGGAAAAACGCCATTGTCTACCGCACCACTTTCACTGATGTTCTTCCGGAGGCGATTAAGCTTGTCAAGTGAGACAGTTTTTGCCCACGTCCATCACTTAAAACTGATAAGCCTGAACTGGCTCTCTCTTGCTCTCTCTTGCTCTCTCTTGCTCTCTCTCGCTCTCTCTCGCTCTCTCTCGCTCTCTCTCGCTCTCTCTCGCTCTCTCTCTCGCTCTCTCTCTCGCTCTCTCTCTCGCTCTCTCTCTCGCTCTCTCTCTCTCTCGCTCTCTCTCTCTCTCTCTCTCTCTCTCGCGCTCTCTTGCTCTCTCTCGCTCTCTCTCGCTCTCTCTCGCTCTCTCTCGCTCTCTCTCGCTCTCTCTCGCTCTCTCTCGCTCTCTCTCGCTCTCTCTCGCTCTCTCTCGCTCTCTCTCGCTGTCTCTCGCTGTCTCTTGCTCTCTCTTGCTCTCTCTTGCTCTCTCTTGCTCTCTCTTGCGCTCTCTTGCGCTCTCTTGCTCTCTCTCGCGCTCTCTTGCTCTCTCGCTGTCTCTCGCTCTCTTGCTCTCTCTCGCTCTCTCGCTCTCTCGCTCTCTCGCTCTCTCGCTCTCTTGCTCTCTTGCTCTCTTGCTCTCTCTCGCTCTCTTGCTCTCGCTCTCTCTCTTGCGCTCTCTCTGGTGAACTGGGGATAATGGTATTTTGGGTACTTTCTTTTAGGCCATTCATCATAAAATTTACAAACAATGTAAAGAGTAACAAAAAATGTCAAAAACTGAAAAATGCCAAAAAAGGAGATACAAGGTTTTCTTCCGACAGCAACGATATACAAGAAATATTAATGCTATTTTCTGATTAATACCGTCTTTATTAAAGAAATATTTTGAATTGAAAAGTGTTTTCAATTATGTCAGCTGTTATACTTTTGAAAAACTTGTTATATCCAAAACTGTTACAAAAAGAAGTACAGCATTTTGGAATGAGAATACTTCTTGTCCTGAAATCTTCACTGTTTGTCCCCTGTCATGATATCCCTGTATTCTATATTCTATGAACTTTAATCTCCCTCTCCCCCTTAGTGGTATATGTTATTAAAAATGGCATTTTCTGTCTCTCTGCAGTAATGTGAAAGACTCACAGGTGCGCAAATCTGTGGAGAGGATCCTGTCCATCTGGGAGGAGAGGAATGTTTATTCAGAAGAGCTTATTATCCAGCTTAGGAGTGGTCTGATCCAGAGAGAAGAGCCACCAGGTGAAAAGTCTCACCACACTGTTCAGTCTCATCAGCTATACTGGATAATGTCTTGGTAGAGTCAATGTAGACTAACTCAAGATTTCAATCCTTTATTATTTTGGACATGGTATGCAAATTACTCTTTCCCTTCAGATACGTGGGGGTGGGAGTTTGAGGGTGGGTGGGAGTGAGTCGGGGGGGGTTGTATTTATGTGTGTATCTATGTATTTGTGTATGTGCGTGAATGTTGTTCTTCCTTGTGTAGTGGGTAATTTGCATGTATTTATTTCAGCTCCTGTCAACCCAAAAGCAGCACTAAGATCCAAGATAGTAGCTGAGTTTGTGGTGAGTGGCAGTACTTTTTTGCAAACATGAGTTTTATGTGGACCTACCTCAAAATTAGGGTTACAACAATGTAGAAAGAGTGAGACAACGATACTGATGTTTTTCTTGAACATAACTGCTGATGCCAGTTTATTAACGTTTATAAAATTATAGAAGACTTTGACCAAATCCACCTGCAATAGCATGTATTTCTGTAGGGTTACAAACACAGTAAAATGAATAAAAAGAAGACGAGATTCACAGATGTTAAACCTTAGATTATGCCTCATGTAACAGTTTCTACAAAATGTCTAATTACTTTTCTCTGAATCTGTTTTTGGGCAGCCCTCTGCATTCATTGAGCAACTGACTAAGTACAGGAGCTCCATGGATGAGATTGAACTAAGAGAGAAGCAGCTAACTGCTATGAGAGTGGATGTGTGCAGCACAACAGCTTTAAAGAAACTCAAAGGTGAACACCGTATAAACACACTGCTTAGTTGTTTGTTTGTTACATGTGAAGATTTTCCTTGCTACATTTTAGAATTACCTCATGAAAAACTAATGCTCGATAGCTGTTGGTGCCAGCATTTTTTTAAATGTTTGAATTCTTTCTTTCTGCCATCTCCTAGATAAGGCAGGGGGCAAGCGATTTTCTAAAGATTTTGAAGATGGCAGCACAAAGCTGCAGGACTTTGTGGCTTTTCTGGATGGACAGGTCAAAAAAGGACCTTCCTTGATGGAGACTCTAGAGAATGCAGACATCTTCTATGAAATGCAGTACAAAGAGGTCAAAATTGTTACAAAAGTAAGTCATAATGTAGTTCTATGAGTTAGTGTAGTTCTACTCATGTAGATCCTAACTGAGTAATTACAGGATACAAGTATGAGGCATCTATGAGCTGGGTTAGACTAATGATGATTCAGAATGTATAGAATTAGGCATAGTATTGTATTACATAACGTATTACTAATAACTGTCTCTCATTTTTCAGGCCTATCAAACTTTTGCCAACCGAGTATTGCATCTCAAGCGCAAGCTGGACGCAATCAAAGCCTCTTTACCTGACCCCAATGACTCGCCAGTCCCCTCTCCCGTTGAAGATGCCCCTTCACCCACGGGCTCCGAGTCACCCTTCCACAACCTGCCACGTATTGGTACCCCAGACCCAGAGCTGGATGGCCAAGCTATGGAGGAAGACCTAATTGCCTTGGGCGACGCCCCTAGTCCCCTCTCATCTCCCGGGGACAAAGACAACCGTGAGGTAGAGGACATGGAGCTCTCTGACGTGGAGGAGATGGAAGGGCCGGCCATTATAGGTAAGTCACTTAAATGTTACATATATAATAAATTCTCATCCTTAATCACTACAAAAGCTGAGTCTTGTATGTGAAAAGTGTTACACTGTTGGATTGCTATAACGTTTCCTTTCTTTTTACTCATTTATCCGCTCTACAGTGGAAGAGCGAGTGGAGCAGCCTGATCCTGTGAGTGAATGCAGTGAAAGTCCTGGGCTTAGTGTCGCTGAACAGTCTCAGTCAGGTCAGGCTGAACTAGCGAAACAGGTCACAACCCCAACTGCATCAGTGACTCCAACAACCACGTCACTTCCCATTAACCTTGCTGGTGTGGATCTAGGCAAAATCAGCTCCATCCTTAGCACACTCTCAAATGTTATGAAGAACTCTGGTAAGATCATATATCCCTCACACATGTACATGCAGTATCTCACAAAAGTGAGTACACTCCTCACATTTCTGCAAATCTTTTCATGAGACAACACTATAGAAATGAAGCTTGGATATAACTTAAGTAGTCATTGTCCAGCTTGTATAGCAGTGCAGATTTACTGTCCTCTGAAATAATTAAACACTTAATGTCTAAATAGCTGACAACACAAGCGAGTACACCTCACAGTGAACATGTCCAAACTGTGCTCAAAATGTCAGTATTTTGTGTGACCATCACTATTATCTACCACTGCCTTAACCCTCTTGGGCATGGAATTCACCAGAGCTGCACAGGTTGCTACTGGAATCCTCTTCCACTTCTCCATGATGACATCACTGTGCTGGTAGATGTTGGACACCTAGCGCTCCTCCTCCTTCCGCTTGTGGATGCCCCACAGGTGCTCAATTGGGTTTAGGTCTGGAGACATCCTTGGCCAGCCCATCACTTTTACCTTCAGCAAGGCAGTTGTCATATTGGAGGTGTGTTTGGGGTCATTATAGAGTTGGAAAACTGCCATGTGGCGCAGTTTCCAAAGGAAGGGGATCATTCTCTGCTTCAAAATGTCACAGTACATATTGGAATTCATGTTTCCCTCAATGAACCACAGCTTCACAGTGCCAGCAGCACCCGTGCAGCTCCAGACCATGATACTACCACCACCATGCTTGCCTGTAGGCAAGAGACAGTTGTCTTGGTACTCTTCACCAGGGCTCTGGATATGCTCCCCATTCACACCTGGAACCTTGTAACTCTAATGAGTCATATGACACCAGGGAGGGACAACACCAGAATTGGGCACAGTTTGCCCATGTTCACTGTGAGGTGGACTCACTTGTGTTGCCAGCTATTTAGACATTAATGGCTGTGTGTTGAGTTCTTTTCAGAGAACAGTAAATCTGTACTGCTATACAAGTTTCATTTCTGTAGTGTTGTCCCATGAAACGATATAATAAAATGTTTGCAGAAATGTGAGGGATGTAATCACTTTTGTGAGATGCTGTATGTTTTACAGAATTTGAAAATAAAATAAGGACTTTGAACGCTGCAGCAAGATCATCAGCTTTACTTCTCACTGCTTTTTCACTCCTGTAGGAGTAAGCCCAGCATCCCGCTCATCTGCTAGTACTTCAAGCACCTCTACCACAGCAAGTTCATGTCTGAAAACCCCAACCCCACCCACCTCCACCCCAGCAGCAGCTCCTGCACCCAGCCCACTGGCCAGCATGCTCTCCAGGGTGGACCTCAAGCCCAGCACCCTGCTCAACGCCTTGTCTAAAACCCAGGCACAAGGAACTGGCCTTCAGGGTGAGAAGGGAGAACTTCAAAAGTTTACTGGAAAAGAGTTATGGGATTAGTAAGCAAGGTTTCTGTTTGGTGTGACGTATTCCCTAGTGCATTATCAAAAGATAATCAGAACATAAACAGCTGTGTGCTGTTAGCTTAGTAGCTGTGCTAGCATAGTACATTTTAATTGGAAGAAATAAATGTGGAAGAATGCAGACTAAATAGTGTGTCTGAGCCAGGGATTGATATAGTTTAAAATGTTTCAACACTGAAACCTTGACTTTAACGCAGGTTCTGGAATAATACTTGTTTTGATAGCTTGCTTAGTCCAACAAATGGTTAAATCATACCTGGCTTTGAGATATTAGATCTCTTAAGTTAAGTTTTAAGTTTTTTGGCTTCTTATGTACTCAAGACACCTATTTTTACATGCTAAAATGAGATAAATATACAGTAGTGTTCAGCCAGCCCAAAGGACAAAATAATTAGTGATTGTGTTACTTGATCACTTCAATTCAATCTGAATAGCTAATAGTTCATTTTAATCTATACATCTGTTTGCTTTAGGGGTGTTTTCACACTTCAGTTTCTTTCCAGACTGGGAGCAGTTTGTTCAGTTTGGTACGTTCAAGGACATTTGTCGGTCCAGAGAACTGACCTCTTTTCGCTGTTGACAGGGCACTTCAGATCGACTCACTTCCATGGTTCTTTGTTTGTCTAAAATATCTCATTTTAGTTTTTTGGAAACTCCTCCCATCATCTCACGTGTTTGGCTATGAATACTAGGTACTGCATATGCTGCTGAAGTTGAGTCTCAAGCAGAATCTCTTAAAGTTCATTGAAAGTCCACATTATCCTTCTTATGGCTAAAAAGAATGACTGACTGAATTGGTCCTATGGCCCAGTTGACTTTTCTGGTAATGCACACGTTTAAGACTGCATTCCTGAAGCCTGGAGAAGACCAGAGATTTAGTTTGTGCTCATAGCAAGAAGGAGCATGTCTTGTGGCTGAGGGTGTAGCTGTGCATTTACGGGTTCCCACACAAGTATGTGCCACCCATCCGATAATCGCTTTTCAACACTGTTTGAATGTCAATTGCCTATCAAAGGAATGTGACGCTAATAAAAGTAGGAGTCTGTTGGCAGTTCCCATCCCTTAGTTGTCAGAAGCACCTAAAGGATTTACCAGTTGTCTACTATTTTGCAGAAAATGTGTACACAAAAGTGATGTATGGAATTATGCAATTAATTCATGGTTTGTAAGAAATTCTTGTGTGAAAACCACCAGTGGGCACCAATTCCCCCAAACAGAGCCCAGGATATGTCCTGGTTGCAGACTCGAGTGTGAAAATGCCCTGATATTATATGGGTCCCAGTATAAGCACCACACCAATAACCGTATCAGTGCAACCATCCAAGACAACCACCTTGCGAATGTTATAGTTAGCTTTTTTTTTCTTCTTCATGTTTACATTTACAGCATTTAGCAGACGCTCTTATCCAGAGTGACTTACAAGAAGTGCTTTGTCTATGTAGAGAAAGTATCTTTGCTAGTTACCAATAGGTTAGAAAAGAAAAGAGAGAAAGACAGTCCTGAGCTCAGATACTGCTAGAAACAAAGTAAAAAGGAACAGAGTTGAACACAGAACTCTGTGCCATACAATACAATACAATACAATACCAGTAAACTACAATACACAGTGCAATACAATAAAATAAAATATAAGCACAGCACAATATATTGTAAACAATACAGTTATGTTAACTGTTCCACATTCATTGTTGTCCACAGCAGTTTGAATTCTAATGACTGTAGACAGACTTGGAAGGTGAGAGGCCTACTGGCTGTGATTTAGTCAAACACATTGCAGCTGGAATCTCAAGTGGTGCAACTGTCTAAGGGTTTGCCTGCTCATCGTGTCATTCAAATATCACGGACATCTGTGATGGGGATACCTCTCCCTCTTTTATTACACATTACAAAAATCAATATTTACTAAATCTAAACCTCAAAACTAAAACTAAGTAATTTTTTTTCTCAAAGTATGTCTTTACTATTTATGGGAATTTATCTATCATTATTGAAAGCGCACAGAATATTGGGTAGGTGCATGGTGTTTGGATACACTGATTTTGCAGATGCCAGGTGTAAACTTTGAGGAAACAACAAATTGGCAAATGCATAATTTCACTTCTGGTTATGTAATTTGAATTTTGAGGATCCGTGAATGAATAGAAGAATGTATGGAATACTGTAGATACATGGAGATAATTGATAATCATTTTAAATGCTGTTTTAGCGGTATTTTGGAAAAAAGTGGAGTGACATGAAAAAAGAAAGTAGGAGGAGGGAAGCTTTGTATCCTTGTGATTGGCTTCTTTACAAACATGTTGACTCCAGTTTTTCCTATACCCTTGTTTCCTTCTTTTTTCCATGTCCATCTCTCCTTTCAGGATTATCATCTTTGCTGAACAGTCAGACTGGAATGACCTCTACTCCTTCAGGCTCAGATATGGACCCATCCCCAGACCCCACTCTCTTAGCACAAGCCCATGCATCTCCCAAGACCACCTCAGTGTCCTCTACTCCTCCATTGGTAAGAGGCTCAACCCCTCAAAGAGTTGTTCCTCTCCAGCCTTCTCAGTCTCCCAACATTGCACAGACCAGAGATCTTCAGACAAATGTGGAGAAAGATAAAGTAGAGCATATCCCTTCTGCCGGCTCTAGCCTGGATTCCAAAATTGATAATTTCCTCCAGGTAAATCCAGGACTAAGAGGCTTGAATATGGGTTTCCCATCTGTTCTTCCCTGGCCTAAGGCTGTTGATAGTCCCTTAGCAAGCACAGAGAACCTAGGGGGGACCCCTGTGAGGGATGAGTCTGGTGCTACTCCGACTCAAGATGAGGTCATGGATGATCCTGTAGCACAGCAGTTTGTGTATAAAGGTGGGCCTCTCCAAACGC